>NC_036871.1:494088-506747 GCF_002910315.2 Salvelinus sp. IW2-2015
GGGGGTTGCTGCCAAGTGACAAATGAGCCCAATATAAAAAAGGCCCTCTCCCACATTCCACCTACAGACTATGAATCTCTAAAGAGCCCAAAAAGGGCATCAATCACCCGGCTATACAGGCAAGCACACTCTCGGGCCAAAGGCAGGTTTAAACAACAGTGTCCCAGAAGAGTGTCTCGCAACAACCTGGTCTGGCAGCATTAACTTCAAAGGGCTGGTACATTTTAATTTGGCAGATTTAGCCGTCTCAAAAGTTCTAGGCTATTTTACGTCGCAGAGGTTATATGGTGTGATTTCTTCATGAACAATACTTACTTTTCTCTCTACAGCACTGTGATTAGCTGGCGTGCCAATCATGCCAACTCCTTGTCACTCATTGACATGCCATACATTTGGCTCGACAATGGAGTTGGCAAGAGCACATAGAAAGGGGATACCTAGTCAGTTGCACAACAATGCATTCAAACTAAATGCGTCTTCGGCGCCCAGGGAGCAGTTGTTGTTGGGGGTTAGTTGCCTTGCTCAAGGGCAGAACGGTAGATTTTTTCCACCTTGCCGGCTTGGGGATTCGAACCCGTAAACTTTCGCTTACTGGCCTAAGGCTAGGCTACCTGGAACCAGGCTACAATGTGGATAGGATTTGACAATACACGACTGCAGAAACTGCTTATTGAAGCGTGTGGTCAAGCATATTACGCAGCACTAAAATGGACATCAGAAGACATGAGCTTTGTGCACTTAAAAGAACATAATGACAGCTTTAAGTTCTAATTAGTAACTAGAAATGATCAATATTAAACCAGGTTTCCATCCAACCAAGTACCTGTCAAGAGTATTGTTTTTAAATAAATAATAATCATGACAGAAAAAGTATAATTGTCGGAAAACTTTCCTATATGTCGACAGAACAAAATACTTAGACAGGGGTGTAAAGTTTGTTTGTCGGTGAAATACAGTAATTGTCAAAAGTTTGGACACACCTACTCATTCAAAGGTTTTTCTTTATTTTTACTATTTTCTACATTGTAGAATAATAGTGAAGACATCATGAAATAACACATATGGAATCATGTAGTAACCAAAAAGTGTCAAACAAATCAAAATTTATTTTATGAGATTCTTCAAATAGCCACCCTTTGCCTTGATGACAGCTTTGCACACGCTTGATATTCTCTCAACCAGCTTCATGAGTCACCTGGAATGTTTTTCAATTAACAGGTGTGCCTTGTTAAAAGTTAATTTGTGGAATTTATTTCCTTCTTAATGCGTTTGAGCCAATCAGTTATGTTGTGACAAAGAAGAGTTGGTATACAGAAGACCATATTTTACCAAATAGGGCTAAGTGCATATTATGGCAAGAACAGCTCAAATAAGCAAAGAGAACTTACAGTCCATCATTACTTTAAGACATGAAGGTCAGTCAATACGGAACATTTCAAGAACTTTGAAAGTTTCTTCAAGTGCAGTCGCAAAAACCATCAAGTGCTGTAATGAAACTGGCTCTCATGAGGACTGCCACAGGAAAGGAAGACCCAGAGTTACCTCTGCTGCAGAGGATATGTTCATTAGAGTTACCAGCCTCAGAAATTGCAGCCCACATAAATGCTTCACAGAGTTCAAGTAACAGACACATCTCAACATCAACTGTTCAGAGGAGACTGTGTGAGTCAGGCCTTCATGGTCGAACTGCTGGAAAGAAACCACTACTAAAAGGACACCAATAACAAGAAGAGAATTGCTTTAGCCAAGAAACAGGAGCAATGAACATTAACCCGGTGGAAATCTGTCCTTTGGTCTGATGAGTCCACATTTGAGATTTTTGGTTACTTATTTAAATCAAGCTATATTTTTCTTCCACTTTGACAGAGTATTTTGTGTAGATCGTTGCCAAAAAAAAAAGACAATTAAATCCATTTTAATCCCATTTTGTAACAACAAAATGTAGAAAAGTCAAGGGGTGTGAATACTTTCTGAAGTTGCTGTAGTTAATTGCTTTTGGTACAGCAGCATGTCATCTCTGATAAAGTGCACAACCATGACAGACAATGGTCCATAATTTTTGGTTTAAAATGTTTACCACCTGAAACTGGTGGATGTCAAAACGTTGAAGGACCCATGGTGGTGAAAGTGCATTGGTGATGAGCTTGATGCTCCTTTCCAATAACATGATGATCGATGCTTGGCTGCCGTTGGAGAAATAATCTCGCTCTTTCATCCATAATAATCTAATGTACTGTAGGCTACATCAACACGATCTACAAGCTGTTGGCAAGAGTGCAAGTGCCAAGACCAGAGTGGGAACATTTGCTATATAAAACAAAACATTCTTACAGACAAAACCATCAGTAAATTTGAAAATGCAATGGAAACCCATTTAACTCGTCAGTAATTGGGAATTGAACCACAAGTTATTTTTATGTGCACTACCTCATATCACGCAGAGCCTTTTATCCGCAACAAGTTAGTTTGATGGAAACATCTCTGGTGAGAAAATGTGCATATTGTTTTAATACAGATTTTTGAATATTCACATGAAAATCTGTTGCCAATTGGATGGAAACCTAGCTACAGAGACCCCAATTTGAGACAACATTTTGTTGGTGCTATAGAATAAAAATTTACCTGCTTGTTATCAGAAAATAACACAGGTGCACCCTCACTTGAGTGAAGAGATTGTTACGTTCCCACAAGACAAACTCAAAATGTCCCTCACAAAAGGAAAATCACTTTGAGAACAAAAACCGAAAGGGTTCAAAAATGAGTTCTGAAAAGGCACCCATGTGGGTCTCCCCTGAAAGTTGTTGAGCAACTAGGAAACGTGCCCTAAAAAGGAGTCGCACCATGGACGCCCACTAAATTTGTCAAGGGAAGGGAAAACACCACATCAACTTAGGATAGGGAGTAAATTGAATGTGGATCAAAACGAAAAACACATAAAAAGGCTTTGTTTCAGTACTTAAATAGTGACAGCCAACAAAAAGGTGTTACTCTCTCAACATCTCAGAAGAACCAACTGAAGCCCAGGCCAGCAGGGCATAAACCAGCTGGGCTAGCACAAGTGAAGCCTTCTAACTAACGAGGTGGACAAGCCAGCACAAGTGTAACTCATACTAACACCAAATCGGTGCTCCCTACGTGCTACCTATAAATGGAAAAACCGAAACATGTAACACACGTGTATCGGGTGTGCTATTAGCGTCACTGAAGCGCACCGGGTCTCTGAGATTGACAATGTAATTGCTTTCTATGACATTTCCAGCATGGCGACGATCCCATTTCCTCGGGGAAGAAGTTTCCAGCGAGATAGTTGTGGCATGCTTGAGATCACGCTCGAATGTCAGATGAGTGTTGGATCCCTCCGATTTGGCGCGATGAATGCAAATATTTCAAAGCAATTGTAATTTTCAAAAGTATTCAGACCCCTTCTCCAATTTTGTTACGTTACATACAGCCTTATTCTGAAATAGATTGCATTTATTATTGTTTTCCTCAATCTACACACAATACCCCATAATGACAAAGTGAAAACAGGTTTTTAGAAACCTGTTTTCAGACCCTTTGTTATTCAGACCGTTTGTTATGAGACTCGAAATTGAGATCAGGTGCAGCCTATTTCCATTCATCATCCTTTGGATGTTTCTACAACTTGGAGTCCAGCTGTGGAAAATTAATCTGTCTATATAAGGTCCCACAGTTGACAGTGCATGTCAGAGCAAAAACCAAGTCATTGGGTTGGAAGGAAATGTCCGTAGAGTTCCAAGACAGGATTGTGTCGAAGCACAGATCTGGGGAAGGGTACCACAAAATGTCTGCAGCATTGAAGGTCCCCACGAACACAGTGGCCTCCACCATTCTTAATTGGAAGATGTTTGGAACCACCGAGATTCTTCCTAGAGCCAAACTGAGCAACCGGGGGAGAAGGGCCTTGGTCAGGGAGGTGACCAAGAACCCGATGGTCACTGAGAGCTCCACAGTTCCTCTGTGGAGATGGGAGAACCTTCCAGAAGGACAACCATCTCTGTAGCACTCCAGCAAATCAGGACTTTCTGGTAGAGTGGCCAGATGGAAGCACATGACAACAAGCTTGGCGTTTGACAAAAAGCACCTAAACAAGAGTCTCTGGTCTGATAAAACCAAGTGAATTTTTCATCCTGAATGCCAAGTGTCACATCTGGGAGGAAACCTTGCACCATCCCTACAGTGAAGCATGGTTGTGGCAGCATCATGCTGTGGGGATGTTTTTCAGCGGCAAGGACTGGGAGACTAGCCAGGATCGAGGGAAAGATGAACGGAGCAAGGTACAGAGAGATCCTCGATGAAAACCTACTCCAGAGCGCTCAGGATCTCAGACTGGGGCGAAGGTTCACCTTCCAACAGGACAACGACCCTAAGCACACAGCCAAGACAATGCAGGTGTGACTTTGGGACAAGTCTCTGAATGTCCTTGAGCGGCCCAGCCACAACAAACGGAAGAAAAACTGACTGAAACAGGAAGGTACTACCAATAAGAAACATCTCTGGAGAGACCTGAAAATAGTTAGCGATGCTTCCCTTCCAAGCTGACAGAGCTTGGAAGACACAAGGCTGTAAGTTACAACTACCGTATCTTTAAAATCTCGGTAATCTGGCAGTGACCTCTTTCTACAATCTTTCAACATCATCGCTGCATTTATGGGACCAATACACCAGCAATGATGGCCTCCATTTGGTGTCACACACAACCGTTCAATTTCTTGTCTGATCATGAAGGGGGAGGTTTGAGACAGAAATAAAATGAGGGTTTGGCCGCATACTGTGAGCATCAAAAACCTGTTTGCCTTTTCTCAGCCAGCCACATATTCTAAAAATGAAAAGACCGCAAGAAAATTAGTAACATTGTGTGCTGTCTAATTACTTGGCAGTTGCTTTTTTGGTTGTGTTCATTAGACAACAAACGTGAAAAAAACTGACTGAAACAGGAAGGTACTACCAATAAGAAACATTTCATTTTCCGTTGCTTGCCCTAATGAACACAGACCTAGCTCATCCTATAGCACTAGTAGTCTGCCCACTAGCAGACATGGTATTCAGGCACACGTGTGTTGTGCTGAAAAAACATCTGTTCCAACCACCTAGGGAGAAGTTCATCATGATGCCCTTCAAAACCAGGCAATTTCAGCTCAGCTCTCCCTTTCCCCTGTCCAAATCTGCCTGGTTAGAGGACAAAACAACAAAATCAACACTCAACCAGTTGCAAAGGCCATAAAGTCCCATTACCCCAAAACCCCAGGCGGTTAAATCACTGAATGTGCCATGGACTTAAAGCAACTTTCAGTTAACCACCCCCTTCTCATCTAATGTTCTCCACTATAAATCCGACCGCAACTTAAAGATTATGGTTGAGAAATACCTTGATGGATCAGCAAGGAAATCGCAATTGGTGAGATCAGGCAGATTAGAGATTTTCATTTTCTCTGGGAATAGGCCGCAACCTGTTGAACTAGAGCAACCGGGGGGGGGGGGGGGGGGKGGGACAGAACCTCCTGCTATGTAAACCCCTATATAGACGATAATGAATGGGCTTTATGGTTTTAAAGCTGTCCTCATAAAAACATACAGTCTGTCTGTCAATTGGTTCACAGCTGTTAAGGGTTAAGAAAGCCTAGTTTTGGAGAGCCATAGGTTGTGCCAAGCAATAAAACACCAGATTCAACCAAATCAGGAAACCAACGCTATATGACTTCAAAAATCAAAGTCAGTTAGCTTGGCTGAGTGTTTCAGGAGGGGGTTGGAGGGAAGTACGGAAACTATACTGAACAAAAATATGGTCCCATGTTTCATGAGCTGAAATAAAAGATACCAGAAATGTTCCAGATGCACAAAAAGCTTATTCCTCTCAAATTTTGTGCACAAATATCTTTACATCCCTGTTAGTGAGCATTTCTCTTTTGCCAAGAAAATCCAACAACTTGACAGGTATGGCATATCAATAAGCTGATTAAAACAGCATGGACATTACACAGGTGCACCTTGTGCTGGGGCAATAAAAGGCCACTAAAATGTGCAGTTTTGTCACACAATACAATGCCACAGATGTCTCAAGTTGAGGGAGGGTGCAATTGGCATGCTGACTGCAGGAAAGTCCACCAGAGCTGTTGCCAGATAATTGAACATGTATTTCTCTACCATATGCCGCCTCCAAAGGCGTCTTAGAAAATTTGGCAGTACGTCCAACGTGCCTCACAACCGCAGACCACGTGTAACCACGCCAGCCCAGGACCTCCACAACTGGCTTCACCTGCAGGATCATCCGAGACCAGCCACACGATTGGCTGGGCCTGGCTCCCCAGTGACTCCACCCCTGCCCAGTCATGTGAAATCCATAGATTAGGGCCTAATGAATATATTTCAATTGAATGATTTCCATATATATATATATATATATGAGCTTCTTTTTTGCACTAATATTTGTTCAGTATAGTTCAGATCGCAGAATCATTGTGAGTTCTGCTATCATCTGAAGAACCTATCCCATGGTGCACCATGTTCAATCTTCACACCAGGGGTGTGTTCACTAGGAACCAAACAAAAGGAAACAACAGTAAACTCTTGTATAAATCAGAGAAGTGATGGTATATAACTTTCACAATTGAGTATACATCCATATATACAGTAAATGACAGGCATTTTTTACCAAGCCTGAGAGAAAACAATTACTGCCACTGCAGTGAAATTAATCTGTATTATTAATCTACTTGACGTGCCAGCAACTGCATTAATCAAATTATTAGGTCTAGCCAATCAATCCTATTGTACCGATCATTTTCCATGGACTACTGACCTTCATATTTTTCCTGGGACATATGCACTACTCGTCTCCTTTCCTGATCCATTTCCAAGAATCACAAAAAGCTTATTTTAACCAATATAGGCAACTTCAGCTTAAGTCAGCATTTTTTGTCGGCTGATATTGAACTGCACAATCCAAAAATCTGCCAATGCATCCTCAGAGATTATTTATGCACAACTTTATTATATCAAGGTCCATATCAGAATGGATCCTGCAAAGGCCCGACTATTGTTGAGGGTGTAGGTGTAGCATGTGTTGCAGAAAGGTTAGAGCTAAAGTAATTATATTCCATTTTCCATTGCTGTAGGAAATGCAATACAATCTAGATTAGCAATAAACTCAATTGACCCCCCCCCCCAAAAAAAGTCAGAAGGTATGTGTGACATGGCTTAGCCTGTTGCGATTAAGAACAGGGGGGGGCTATATGTAAATTCAAAATATGCAAACGTATCATCCAGACAGTCTCCATAATCATGCATGCTGTGAATTATGCAAAGCCATCACTCAGTGACGTCCACATAGCCATAAACATAAAGCCTTCATAACAAAGTGCTGTGCTGGCTCGACCACTATTCCTTATATGGTACACTAAAAAGTAGTGCACTATGTAGGGGATAGGGTGACATTTTACAGACACAAGGCCTAATTGATTCACTACTGGCAGCCATCTCCCCCCAAACTACGATTTCAAAATATCCATAATTAACACTAGAACCGCCAAAGCGGTCTTTTTTTTGTGTGCAATTTTTAAGTTATGCCCCCCCCTCAGTCCTTCACTTTTCCTAAATAAGTTTATATAAAACACACCGCCATTGTCAGAATCTTAATATCACAAACAGAACTGGAATTTTAGGAAGGCATGTCATTTTGGGGGTTTCCCCCCCGTTGCCGCCCCCCAACAGTACATACGGTCCGCTCCTTCTGACAGTGCAGTGCCCAGCTGATAATCACCTCGACATATGCCACAAGAGTGAACACAAACTACACGGAAATAACAGATTCAATCAATTCAGTAAAGCAGGGCGGGGAGAATGGTGGAGTTGAAGAACAAGGGGAAGCGAACGATACCTAATTATGTAATGACCAATTGTGAATGAAGGACAGGGTGGGCCATTCTATTGTATCCATTCTAATTACAGGCTTACTCTTCAAATGGTATGTTACCGATATCAGTTCACCAAATCAAAGCAGTCTTATCAGTCTACTCGGGTCTACTTGGAGTAGGCTACACAGAGCGTGCATAAATTGTACATGCGGCACAGCTTTCAATATCTGGAAGAATATCTACGTCGGGCAGCAGGTGAACAAACGAGTGTTGGCAAATGTGGTGATGAGGCTTGTGGAACCTTACAATTGGGAAGGGGAGTAATGTCACCATGTACAATTTCTTCACTTCACTGGCAACAAGTTGCTTGCAAAGAAAACAATTCTGGCAGGCGCCATGAACAAAGAAAGACGGGAATTCTATCCACTAATAAGGCACCTGCACAGGCATTGTGGTGCACCGGTTCTGAAGAATGACAAGACAATGTGACAGAGAAAACCAGATACTATTATGCACTACAACCAAACAAAAGGTATGTAAAAGTATGTCAAGGAAGGGAAAGTTAGAAATAGCGTCAACTGTTAGGACAAGGGATAACAACTACATTTAATCCAACTCATGCAATTGCGTGACTATGCACACAAGCACGAGCTGACAATTGACTATTTTTGAATGCTGTCATATCTACACTTATATTCAGTATAAGGCCTTTTTTTCTTTGCAGAGTCTCGAGCTCTGTCAGGTTAGATGGGGAACGTCTCTGCAAAGCTATTTTCAGGTGTTTGATTGGGTTCAAGTCCGGGTTCTGTATGGGCCACTCAAGGACATTCATAGACTTGTCCCGAAGTCACTCCTGCATTGTCTTGGCTGTGTGCTTAGGGTCGTGGTCCTGTTGGAAGGTGAACCTTCACCCCAGTCTGAGGTCCTGAGCAGGTTTTCATCCAAGGATCATTGTGCTCTGTTCATCTTTTCCTCGATCCTGGCTAGTATTCCAGTCCCTGCCGGTGAAAAATATCCCCATAGCATGATGCTGCCACCACCATGCTTCATTGTAGGGATGGTGCCAGGTTTCCTCCAGACGTGACACTTGGCAATCAGACCAGAAAATCTAATTTCTCATGGTCCGAGTCCTTTAGTTGCCTTTTGGAAAACTCCAAGAGGGCAGTCATGTGCCTTTTACTGACAGCTGTGTGCCTTTCCAAATCCTGTCCAATCAATTGAAATGACCACAGGTGGACTCCAATCAAGTTGTAGAAACATCAAGGACGATCAATGGAAACAGGATGCACCTGAGCTCAATTTCGAGTCTTATAACAAAGGGTCTGAATAATTATGTAAATAAGTTATCTATTTTTTATTAATTTCCAAACATTTCTAAATACCAGTTATTTATCACTTTGTCATTATGGGGTATTGTGTGTAGATAGTTTTAAAATGTTCCTCATCAATTTTAGAATAAAGGTTGTACCGGAACTAAAATGTGGAAAAAGTCAAGGGGTCTGAATACACTGTATATGACGTTGGTAGAGTCGCAGCAGGTTTAAAAGCTGTGAACCCAGGCCGGGGACAGTCCGTTGACAGAGAGCACCTTGAGGGGTAGGAAACGAGGCTTCACCAAGATAACTGAGGGATTGGGCTTGTGTGTCTGGCAGCAGTCTGGCTGGTGAGGGTGCGTGTGTCTGGCAGCAGTCTGGCTGGTGAGGGTGCGTGTGTCTCAGGGGCAATTGAGCATGAAAGACAACAGATGACCTCCTGCTTTTGAGCAGTTTTAACGCAGCAGCACAGCACCCAATTGCACATCTCCAGTCACAAGGGACAAGGACACCTGGGTAATTCAGTGTGGTGTCAAACAAAAACAGAGGTGTTCTCTTTTCTTTAAATAGCTGGTTTGTGTTCATAAGGCATCGAATTGAGGAAAATGGACAGACAAAGAGGGACTACCTAGGCGATTATAATGACATTGTTCAATAAGAAACACTGATTTGAATTTTTTCATCTGGTGGTTCATTATCATTCAATATTTTATTTCAAAACATCAGGTGGCTAAAAGTGGGGATGGTCCCTGCTGTGTATCTGCAAAGGGACTAGGAAATCTCACTGATTCACAAAATCTTGACAAAAGGAGAAGTTGGATTTACTGGTAAGTCGGGAGGAGAGGAGGTAGAATGGGGAATGCATATAGTGAAAAGGGGAGTGGTTTAGAAAGCTGTGTCACAAACATCTTATTCGTCATCTAAAATAGTCGCCATGACAGAATGTTGTTTAATGACGGAAAAAGCTTACATAAATACCGTGTATTTAAAAAAAAAGGTACGTTCGAGACTAGAACAGCGGAAAGGGGGATATGGTCCTGGGGAGCTACTAGGAGTGCAGGTTTCTGTTAAACCCCAGCTTTAAATAACCAACTTCAAATAATCAAGGTCTTGGACCTTGTCTCAGGTGGTTTAGTACTAGGCTGGAACCAAAGCCAGTACAGACCCAGTATAGCTCTCCCATGACCTGAGTTGGAGATCCCTTGGGCCCTGGTTAAAAGTAGTGCCCTGCATAGGGAATAAGCTGCCATTTGGGAGTCATGACAAAGTGGACTACTAACAGATTACAAAAGCGGGCGTATCGATAGGGGCCTTTGCAGCTACTGCATTTTCACTTTCAAAAAGTACACAAACAAGAGCCCGTCTCTTGCTCCCAACTTCATCATACACCGGACCCCCAGGCACAAAATAGTTTTTTTTTTTTTAAAGGCACCCTGACCAGAGTCGTTCTCCGAATCCATCTCGTCACCTATAGTGAGTGACTCACAGCTGGGGAGTGGTTTGCATAGGACCTGGCAGGTACCTACACCTCTGACTTTTCTCCCCCTCTCTCCCTGTGAGCCTCAGCTCTGACCTTGCAGTGCTTCGGTTCTCCTCGCTGAACGGTGCAGATAGCAGCACTGCAGCAGCAGCCTAGCCGGGGTGGCTATGGTGGTAGTTCCCTACTGTATGCCCTCATTTGGCAGCTGCAAATGTGTTTGTTTGAGCTACTGCACAAGATGCAGGGCTGTCCCATTACTGGGCAGGCGGTTAGAAATGACAATATTCACTGGCTAGTTTTGGACCCGGTATTTGGCCAAATTAGGTCATCTGCAGGTTTTTAAATCATCCATTGAAGAGTAATTACTCGTGTGGGATCGGTCCGGTTATGAAGTAGTAGAGATTTTGGCATCTAGGTTGTGTGTGTCAAATTAACAACAGACCCAGGTGGCTAAAGGCAGTAGCTGCAGTTCCATGCCCATCTATTCAGAACAATAGCCCAGCCTGACACTGATTTGAGTCCTTGAGTCCATTGTTAGAGTCCTTTACCAGAGCCCTTCGATGTTTCTCCTCCAGAGATGTACATTGAGGATAACTGAGGAAAGACAAGGGCATTTTACAATGAGAAAAACCATGATTGCAAAGAGCCCAAGGAATCCTAACTTGTAAAAAGTTAAAAAGGGATAGTTAAATGCAGATATAAAAAAAAAATGTTGGACCAAAACCCCATGCAATGTAAAATTGAGAACCATCCCTTTAATACACTATCTGGTGTGATTACATTATTTGTTGTAACATAAGTCAGTACAACACATGCAGATTATGTAACACATATTTTGATGTAATTGTGCGGTCAATTATACCATTAATTAGCCAATGAGTCACAGCTGTATGGACTTGATCAGCACATCTCAGCTTGTTCAGCCTATAGTGCAAAGGAGAGCGTAGCATGCCTTTATAGTGCACACACCCAAGGCATAGAGTTAGTATTGAACAATGCACTGTGCATGTGGTGAAGCTGGTTTGCCAGACAGACGAGATGAAAAAGACTGATAAGATGTCATGTGAGAAAACATCAGGGGATTTATTATAGAAGCGATGATAGGCATTAGTTGAAGCGCAGTGTTAATTTAAGTCTCCCTACCATCATATTTTAGCCAATCTCGATGAAGATTTGCGAAACAACTTGATTGGCGGTACACAATATACTCCATGCCTCTTGTAATGAGCCGTCCGACCGTTACCAAGAATCACATACCAGATTTTTTTAACAGGGTCGTTAGCAATTGATTTAAGTGTCTTTCTTGCACCGCCCTATGGTTACTACCAATCACGGCCGGTTGTGATACAGCCTGGAATCGAACCAGGGCCTGTAGTGATGCCTTTAGCACTGAGTAGCAGTGCCTTAGACCGCTACGTCACTCGGGTTAATCAATAAATGCAAACATTTTGATTAGATAGGTCAGTGTTTCTTAATCCTGGGGACCCAAATGGGTGCACATTTTAGTTTTTGCCTTAGAACTACAAACCTGTGTAGTTCAGCTGTGTAGTTCTAGGTAAAAAACAAAAAAATGTGCACCCATTTTGGTCCCGAGGACCAGCCACCTACCGACCCAGACAACTAGCTAGCCAGCCAGCCAGCCAGCCACCTACCCACCCAAACAGCGAGCTAGCCAAATACCTACCTACCCAGACAGCCAGCCAGCCACCTACATGCCCAGACAGCGAGCTAGCCAGCAAGCCACCTACCTATCCACCCAGACAGTGAGCTAGCCAGCCAGCCAAAAACCCACCCAGACAGCTAGCCAGCAACCTACCAACCCACACAGCTAGCCAGCTACCTACCAACCCAGACAGCTAGCCAGCTACCTACCTACCCAGACCAGCCACCCAGACAGCTAGCTCGCTTGCCAGTCAACCAGCCACCTAGCCACCCAGACAGCCACCTACCCACACAGAAAGCTAGCTAGCCAGCCAGCCAGCCACCTACCCA
>NC_036871.1:512743-566743 GCF_002910315.2 Salvelinus sp. IW2-2015
CAGCATGATCTGTGGTCCGCTGTAATCCTGGGGAAAGTAGCGTGGCTGAGCTGTCTGTGTGCGCGGTGTCAGCTACAAGTCCGTGGGTAAACTGGTCTGCGGTATGCTGTCTGGCACATGCTAGCATCCACTACGGGTGCCAAGCTACTCGGATGCTGGGTGAGGGCTCCGTTAGCTGTGCGTGGCGTGGGCAGCGGTACTCGGCTGCATACTTTCTATACTGTCCTCTGTCAGGGGAGCCGCAGGGAGGTCTGAGAGATGGCGGCAAAGACTCCTGCGATTTCTAGCTGTCTGTCGCTTGTACTTGCTGGCCTGGCTAACTGTCTGGTGGGTTCGCGGACGGCTAGAGTGTTAGCCTCGCTCTGGCAGGTGATCCGGACCAGTAGTGACTCGCTAGCCAGCCACCTACCCAACCAGACAGCTGGCTGCCAGCCACCTACCCACCCAGACAGCTAGGCAGCCACCTACCCACCCACCCAGCTAGCAAGCTAGCCAGCCAGCCAGCTAGCAGTAGCCTATACCATCAGTATCAAAGTATTTGGGAGCTCTCACCCTCTGATAAGCTATGGAAATACATACTTCACGCAATAAGTTAATGCCCGTGTAACCTACTTTCCTGAGGCTAGCCATGCCAACATCACCAATAGGCCAAATATGTCAAACACACAAGCTACTTGTGTTAGCTTAATAACTTAAGTGTTCGCTTACATTTCACTGCTGATTTTGCAAGCTGGTCATACTAACACTGTGCTTATATGCTTGACTTCCTTGGTGCTCTGTGTAGTACAATGCAGGAGGCAGACCAGGGACAACTCTTTGCAGTGGGTTATAATGTTAGTGTTTACTTCAACAATCCGCTCTGCAAAAATAATGACAAAGACCCAGTGAAATACGAAACACACATACACAAAAATAGGTCTACTTTAAAAAAGTGAAAATCCCCCAAAACAGGAAACTTCACAAAGGGAAAATGAATCTTATCCCACACAAGCATACAATTCCATTCCCCAAAAGATGCAACGTGACATAGGCGATGGAAAAGCATTAGATTTATAGATATTTAAGCCAAATCCTTCTTTACCGAATGAGTCTTTGGCGATGCATACAAATTACAGCTTGCGAAAAAGGGGGAACGATCCTAAATGTGCCTGTACCACCAAACATCCAATTCCTTAATAGAAGATCAACACAATGCAGCCCAATGTAAGAGTTGCCTTTTTAATGCATTTGAGTTTCACAATTAGCATCTCAAAGACAGACAGCAGGGTGTATGTATATCAAATCCATTCTCTGGCAAGGCCCATCATCCCTTGACTCCATTGAATTAGCAAAGAAGCCTGTGTTAAGTTTTCTATACACAAAGACAATAGTAACAATGGAGAAAAGGCGACTGAATTTGCAATTTGAAGCAACCGCCATTACATTTTGGGATGCATCTAGACATGAATCTGAATTTCATGTGTAATAAGCGTCGACATCAGTTGACTCATTTCAAAGTTGCAACACTTGACCAGGGTTGCATTCAGCAGGCAGACATAGGAGAAACGGTTCTGATTGGAAAGGTTTGGGTGCCCTCACATTGTGTGCTACTGAATGTGACCAGTCTTCCAGGGGTGCAACGCTACTATGGGGTGTATTCATTAATGTACAACGTTGAAAAACATTTCGTACCAGAAAACAAATGAGTTTCTTAAAATTGACAAATTTAGGTAGGTCCCTCCCCGTTTAGGCTTGTTTGCTTCTGCTTAAATAAAAGGTAAAAAAATAATAAATAAATGCACTTGGAATGAAACAGGGAAATCCCATTGAGACCAAAGCTTCCTTTGCAAGGGCGCCCAGCACACAATATTTACAATTCCAACGCAATAAAAACATACAATATTTACAAGCAATTTAAGATAAGTAATCAACCAGCTGTCTGAACTGCCCTAGCGGCACCAAAACATGCACCTTTAGAACCTTTAAATGAAAATGCAGACCGAACGGATTTCCAGAGTTAGCCATCCGGGGAATTGAGTCTGGTGACGCACGCGTATGTCTGGAATTTGTCTAAAAAGGATTTGGGCCTACACTTGGGAAACCAGGATCCTGTTCAGTAAGGCGCGCTAAAGTAAAATAAAAATGAACATCACTTATCTAACAAGTTCAGGTAGTACCTCGCCATTTCAAAATGTTTCTTCCCTACCAGTCACAACCCAGATGTGTGTTTGGACTTGATGGTAAATGAAGGACCTTAAATTCAATGATTGAAAGACCTGTAATTCATTGAATCATGGACTACCAGTGAGAAGATAAAACCAGTAGACACTGCACGACCTCAAGAATTAATAGTGTGTGTAAACAGATCATAGTATGCCCTTCAACAATGGGGGCACTCAATGGGCCTCATTTGTCGATCATATTTAACCAGTTGGGAAAATGCTACACCGACCCAAGATCAGTGTCCAGGCCCTCTAGGGCAACTTCACCCAAGGGAATGTTCTAAAAACAATCCAAATTGTCATCTCCATTAGTCTTCAGTGTAAACAAGGCCTTCGTCTGTGGAAAACATTTAGGCCTACACTTTGAAACAGGGAACATGTGGAGTTCTCAACTGAACAATAGTGTGCAGGGAAACAATGGGAAGACACAAAACAAAGCACTACACCAATCAGCTGAGGAGACTTTTTTTATAACTTCCCCAGCTTCAGTCAAGCCTTGGCGGACATAATGGCAACGGTTTTGTCTTGGCTAATTACTTAATTGAGGTGCTTAACACTTTAGGTGTTAATGAGTAGATAAATGGCTTCATTGACAAAATCTCAAACCATCCCTTTAATATGGAGGAAATTACAGGCACTGGAGCTAATTACAGGGTTTTTTCCTGTGTAGAGAATTTTTAGGCGGGGCGTCTAAGTGGTAATTTTCAGTTTCAGTGTCAACTTTAATGACCCAAACCAGATAAAGATATCTTCTGATTGTATTCTAACTCATATACGGTACCAGTCATAAGTCTAAATATTTGAGATTTGAGATTCTTCAAAGTAGCTACCCTTTGCCTTGACAGCTTTGCACACTCTTGGCCTTCTCTCAACCAGCTTCATGAGGCAGTCACCTGGAATGCATTTCAATTAACAGATGTGCCTTGTTAAAGGTTAATGTATTTATGTCTTAATGCCTTTGAGCCAATCAGTTGTGTTGTGACATGGTAGGGGTGGTATACAGAAGATGGTATTTTACAAAAATAGGACTAAGTACATATTATGGCAAGAACAGCTCAAATAAGCAAAGATAAATTACAGTCCATCATTACTTTAAGACATGAAGGTCAATCAATTCAGATTGAAGTTTAAGAACTTTGAAAGTTTCTTCAAGTGCAGTTGCAAATACCACCAAGCGCTATGATGAAACTGGCTCTCATGAGGACCACCACAGGAAAGGAAGACCCAGAGTTACCTCTGCTGCAGAGAGGTACCTCTGCAGTTACCTCTGCAGTTCATTACAGTTGCCAGACTCAGAAATTGCAGCCCACATAAATGCTTCAGAGTTCAAGTAACAGACACATCTCAACATCAACTGTTCAGAGGAGACTGCGTGAATCAGGCCTTCATGGTCAAATTGCTGCAAAGAAACCACATACACGTTTTGTATTATACCATCTTTGAGAACTAACAATCAAATAAAAGCTAGACAGTCAGGGAGAATCTGAAATTCCAAAAAACAGGAATTCAGGAGAAATGCCCATTGATTTTGTGTTTGAGCAGAAGAACACAGGACTAGCCATGGCAAAATGCATAGAATTGCAGGACATTAGCTATAAAACTAAACAATTGTCTTATAGCTCAATAGAACAATTTTGAATTGCTGAAATTTGCTCTACAACAGCAACATTTTCTCTATGCTGCCAAGATAGCTAGAAAGGTATGATCGAGTTTACACTTCCAATGAACTGTGGTGAGGTCAACATAATGAAACTGTCTACAAATATTTTCATTAAAAAAATGTTTTGAATATTTTCTGGGGGGGGGGGGGTTGCAAACATCCCTGGGTCGCCGCTTTGCCGGGGAAAGAAAAGTTTGAAAACCCCTGCTCTAACACACACACTTTGAGCATTTACACAAACATTCCACTGATGCATTGGCCTAAACAATATCAATGTATGAGGCTATCATGTTACAGCTGGGCAATTCCACAGTAACAGAATGACCCGGAGACTCAGATTTCTCACTTTAAAATGTAAAATGCAAAACAAATACCATTGATTTCAAATTCAAAAAACCATACACTTTTATGCACAAGGACTACTACGAAAATGTACACAGAATGTGTCACAAAAACACATTTACTGGAAGAACTGTGCCGATGCAAAGTTTGGTAACATAATTACGTTCAAATCTCCCTCAGTTTATGTGACCACATTTTCCCCAATTTTTTTAATATCTGCTCCGGATTAAGACTCAAAGACGTCCTGGCTCAAAATTGTGAAAAGATATGCATTTGTTTAGATAGCTTCATCGTGAAGCATGTGAGAAGAATTTATAGTGGTTTACAGTCAAATTAGGGCTCTATTCAATCCGTAGCCTGAAGATGCGCTGTATAGCGCAATTGACAATTTAGAAGGCAATGTTCCCGCTGGTTGCAGAAATGACCTTTAAAATTTGAACATAATTCAGTTATAGGGCCACATTATTTTCAAGCCACTTTGAGACCGTGATTTTCGTCGCAGGTTAGGAGAGCATTTTCTCCAACCCTAACCGCAGTCTCCTACCCTGCTACGAAAACGTCACAATTATCGAAATGGCGTGAAAAGTGCGTTTCCCGTCAGCGATACAGATTGAACCCAGCCCTTAATCTTTGACCTAGACCCAAGAACGTGCAAACACATCCACTGTCAATCAGAACCCAGGCCTAAATTTGCGCCTAGCGTTTACCTTTTTTATTTTATGTCATATTGCCCACAGTCCTAAACGTAGTCTTCAAGTCAAGGTACTGACAACCAATTCAAACACCACAATTTAATATATACAAGGCTAATTCCACCAATGCCTATAGAATCTCTCATATTTGAGTTGAGTGAACACACAATGTTGCGACACACAAACGACGCAACAGAGCGATTTCCTTGTGCACCCAATAAATGTCTGCTCGATTTTAAACAATTATTGATGGCCCTGATAATTCCATCAAAACCATGCTTTGAACACCTTTGGATGGACTAATGACTCATTGTGAAATACGCTATGGGTTGAACAAGCGATCCCCTTCGTCAATTTACCGCTGTTGACAACAAGTACCACAACCTTTCAATTTAAAACATTCTTCAAAAACAATCACTTCACTTACCCGCTGGCATTCTTCCGCTAATGTACCGCAGTTCCTCTGACGTGGGCAGCGATTGAATCTTCTGTTTTGCTACATGTAGCTTATATCGTCCGTATTCTCCGAAATCGCTGCTCCTTCACTTCATCAAATTACATTGAAAGAGGGTCGATCAAGGGCACACTGTAACATTAAATCATGAACATGAGTTCAAGTCGTAAATTCGCTAAAACGTTGGGTAAGCTAAATTAAAGGTTTATTCAAAAGTCTACGTTTTAACATCACCTACATAAATGGCAATATGATAGACTATAGCGCAACCTACCTATGTATGTATTTAAAAAATAAATAAAAAATTACTCGGTGGATTCGAATGTCACGAACATTGATATAGATTCTAACGTATGTTGCTCAACGATACAATGTAACATTCGAAGACTTTGATGGTTAAATACCTGTAAACTGCGCGGATTAACCCCTACAGATTAGGCTACAGCTTCCTGTAATAGGACTGCTTTACATTGAGGGACAACACGGAAGTAGGAGTTGCTCTTCAAGCGATATGTCACCTCTTCGCTCCTAAACTATATCAATTATTACATATTTCTCTGTTTAATAGGGAAAATATAGGTATATGGCAAGTTAGTTATTCTTACCAGACAATTATTTGAAGGGGACTGTCACGTTTGCTTATGCCAACCAATCAATAAGGAAGTGTGACCTAAATTAGTCCCTCCCACAAGTACCAAAACTTTCATACAGGAGCCATGTTTATGCATGACTGTCATTTTAGCCTGCCAAAGACAGACAAGCAATGGTCATTGCTCTTTGGTATTACTCCAAGTGAATTTTTGTAGGGCCTATCAATTACTTTTACAAAAACGATAGCCTATCGATGTAGTGGTGAAGTCGAAATCAGCATGGTTAAGCATGTGAAAGTCTCCCAGAGGGACTGCTTTTTAAGCTCTTAAATGCCTTTGCTGCACAGTCCAATGGATTTATCTGTGATTAAAAGCTTTTATCCCACAGATGGCATCCCTAGCATCTGTTAAAACAGACTAACTGACAGGCCTCAATGCCATCCTAGCAGACAAAATGATCCTATTTCTGCATGAATCTACCACATTTTAGAACAATCCACATACACGTTACTGTAAATGTAAAAAAAAAAAAATAATTGAAAAAAAATACTATCTGGTGGTCAGAACCTGGTGATATCAGGATGTAGGATGGGACATAAACCTAACAACTTCAATGACAAATTTCTCTGAACAGGTGATTTATTTTAATTTTAATGAGAATACTTTAAATAGGATGCAGAAACAATACTCTGTGCCACAGCGCCATACTACTTGTCATACACCTTCCTAATATTGAGTTGCACCCTCCCTCCTTCTGTCCTCATAGCCTCAATTCGTCGGGGCATGGACTCTACAAGGTGTCGAAAGCGTTCCACAGGGATGCTGGCCTATGTTGATTCCAATGCTTCCCACAGTTGTGTCAAGTTGGCTGGATGTCCAAAATTTGGGTGGTGGACCATTTTGGATACACACAGGAAACTGTTGAGCATGAACAACCCAGTAGTGTTGCAGTTCTTGACACAAACCGGAGCGCCTGGCCCCTACTACCATATCCCGTTCAAAGGCAATTAAATATTTTGTCTTTCCCATTCACCCTCTGAATGGCACATATACACAATACATGTCTCAAGGCTTAAAAATTATTATTTAACCTGTCTTTTCGCCTTCCTCTACACTGATTGAAGTGGATTTTGTAACGGTTCCGTAACCACAGACACTGGGAGACGGGAAGCAAGTACAGAGTGAGGATTTAATAATAAATAGACATGAAACTAAACAAGGACAGCGTCTGGACAAGAGAAACAAACAACATGAATGCAGACACGGGAATGAAACTGAGGAAGTGACAGATATAGGGGAGGCAATCAATGACGCGATGGAGTCCAGGTGAGTCCGATGAAGCGCTTGTGTGCGTAACAATGGTGACCGGTGTATGTAATGATGAGGAGCCTGGCGACCTCGAGCGCCAGAGAAGGGGACGTGACAGGATTTATCACGTGACATCAATAAGGGATTATAGCTTTCACCTGGATTCACCTGGTCAGTCTATGTCATGGAAAGAACAGGTTAAATAAAATAAAATACAGACCTGACATGAAATGCTTACTTAGCCCTTAACCAACAATGCAGAGTTTGTTTTTAAGTAAGTAATAAAATAAAAAAGTTGGAAAAAAGTAACACAATAATATAACAATAACAAGGCTAAGTATTCAGACCCCTTGACTTTTTACACGCTTTGTTATGTTGCATCCTTATTCTAAAATGGATTAAATGTTTTTTTTCACTCATCTATCTACACACAATACCCCTTAATGACAGAGCAAAAAACAGGTTTTTGGACATTCTTGCTATTTTCTTAAAAATAAAAAACGAAAATTTCACATTTACATGAATATTCAGACCCTTTACTCAGTACTTTGTTGAAGCACCTTGGGAGCGATTACAGCATCAAGTCTTCTTGGGTATGACGCGACAAGATTGGCACATCTGTATTTGGGGAGTTTCTCCGATACTTCTCTGCAGATCCTCTCAAGCTCTGTCAGCTTGGATGGGGAACGTTGCTGCACAGCTATTTTCAGGTCTGTTTGATTGGGTTCAAGACCAGGCTCTGGATGGGCCACTCAAGGATATTCAGAGACTTAAAAAAAAAAATGTTTATTTCACCTGTATTTAACCAGGTAGGCCAGTTGAGAACAAGTTCTTTTTACAACTGCGACCTGGCCAAGATAAAGCACAGCAGTTCGACACATACAACAACACATAGTTACACATGGAATAAACAAACATACGGTCAATAATACAGTAGAAAAAAAGAAAAGTCTATATACAGTGAGTGCAAATGAGTTAAGATAAGAGAGGTAAGGCAATAAATAGGCCGTAGTGGCAAAATAATTACAATATAGCAGTTAAACACTGGAATGGTAGATGTGCAGAAGATGAATGTGCAAGTGATACTGGGGTGCAAAGGAGCAAGATAAAATAAAAAAATACAGTATGGGGATGAGGTAGTTGGATGGGCTGTTTACAGATGGGCTATGTACAGGTGCAGTGATCTGTGAGCTGCTCTGACAGCTGGTGCTTAAAGCTAGTGAGGGAGATATGAGTCTCCAGCTTCAGTGATTTTTGCAGTTTGTTCCAGTCATTGGCAGCAGAGAACTGGAAGGAAAGGCGACCAAAAGAGGAATTGTCTTTGGGGGTGACTCATGAAATATACCTGCTGGAGCGCGTGCTACGGGTGGGTGCTGCTATGGTGACCAGTGAGCTGAGATAAGGCGGGGCTTTACCTAGCAGAGACTTGTAGATGACCTGGAGCCAGTCGGTTTGGCGACGAGTATGAAGCGATGGTCAGCCAATGAGAGCGTACAGGTCGCAGTGGTGGGTAATATATGGGGCTTGGGTGACAAAATGGATGGCACTGTGATAGACTACATCTAATTTGCTGGGTAGAGTGTTGGAGGCTATTTTGTAAATGACATCGCCGAAGTCGGGGATCGGTAGGATGGTTAGTTTTACGAGGGTATGTTTGGCAGCATGAGTGAAGGATGCTTTGTTGCGAAATAGGAAGCCGATTCTAGTTTTAATTTTGGATTGGAGATGCTTAATGTGAGTCTGGAAGGAGAGTTTTACAGTCTAGCCAGACACCTAGGTATTTATAGTTGTCCACATATTCTAAGTCAGAACCGTCCAGAGTAGTGATGCTGGACGGGCGGGCAGGTGCGGGCAGTGATCGGTTGAAGAGCATGCATTTAGTTTTACTTGCATTTAAGAGCAGTTGGAGGCCACGGAAAGAGAGTTGTATGGCATTGAAGCTCGTCTGGAGGTTAGTTAACACAGTGTCCAAAGAAGGGTCAGAAGTATACAGAATGGTGTCGTCTGCGTAGAGGTGGATGAGAGAATCACCAGCCGCAAAAGTGACATCATTGATGTACACAGAGAAAAGAGTTGGCCCCAGAATTGAACCCTGTGGATCCCCCATAGAGACTGCCAGAGGTCCGGACAACAGGCCCTCCGATTTGACACACTGAACTCTATCAGAGAAGTAGTTGGTTAACCAGGTGAGGCAATCATTTGAGAAACCAAGGCTGTTGAATCTGCCAATAAGAATGTGGTGATTGACAGAGTCAAAAGCCTTGGCCAGGTTGATGAATACAGCTTCACAGTAATGTCTCTTATCGATGGTGGTTATGATATCGTTTAGGACCTTGAGTGTGGCTGAGGTGCACCCATGACCAGCTCTGAAACCAGATTTCATAGCGGAGAAGGTACGGTGGGATTTGAAATGGTCGGTAATCTATTTGTTAACTTGGCTTTCGAAGACCTTAGAAAGGCAGGGTAGGATAGATATAGGTCTGTAGCAGTTTGGGTCTAGAGTGTCTCCCCCTTTGAAGAGGGGGATGACCGCGGAAGCTTTCCAATCTATGGGAATCTCAGATGATACGAGAGAGAGTTTGAACAGGCTAGTAATGGGAGTTGCAACAATTTCGGCAGATAATTTAAAAAAGAGAGGGTCCAGATTGTCTAGCCCAGCTGATTTGTAGGGGTCCAGATTTCGCAGCTCTTTCAGAACATCAGCTATCTGGATTTGGGTGAAGGAGAAATGGGGAGGCTTGGGCGAGTTGCTGTGGGGAGTGCAGGGCATTGTGGGGCACAAATATACACTGGCAGTTAGGAAAGCTAAGGCTAGCTTTTCAAGCAGAAATTTGCATCTTGTAGCACAAACTCAAAAAAGTTCTGGGACACTGTAAAGTCCATGGAGAAAAATAGCAGCTCCTCCCAGCTGCCCACTGCACTGAGGCTAGGAAACAATGGTACCACTGATAAATCCACTATAATTGAGAATTTCAATAAAAATTCACCCCGCTAATAAAAATTCACACCCCTATCGGGGTAGGGGTAACCAGGTGGAAAGCATGGCCAGCCGTAATGCTTATTGAAATGACGAGTTTGGAGGGTACTATGGTGTTACATGCTGAGCTGTAATCGATGAACAGCATTCTTACATAGGTATTCCTCTTGTCCAGATGGGTTAAGGCACTGTGCAGTGTGGTTGCGATTGCGTCGTCTGTGGACCTATTGGGGCGGTAAGCAAATTGGAGTGGGTCTAGGGTGTCAGGTAGGGTGGAGGTGATATGAACCTTGACTAGTCTCTCAAAGCACTTCATGATGACGGAAGTGAGTGCTACGGGGCGATAGTCATTTAGCTCAGTTACCTTAGCTTTCTTGGGAACAGGAACAATGGTGGCCCTCTTGAAGCATGTGGGAACAGCAGACTGGGATAGGGATTGATTGAAGATGTCCGTATACCCACCAGCCAGCTGGTCTGCGCATGCTCTGAGGACGCAGCTAGGGATGCCGTCTGGGCCGGCAGCCTTGTGAGGGTTAACACGTTTAAATGTTTTACTCACGTTGGCTGCGGTGAAGGAGAGCCCGCAGGTTTTGGTAGCGGGCCATGTTAGTGGCACTGTATTGTCCTCAAAGCGAGCAAAGAAGTTGTTTAGTTTGTTTGGGAGCAAGACGTCGGTGTCCGCGACGGGGCTGGTTTTCTTTTTGTAGTCTGTGATTGACTGTAGACTCTGCCACATATGTCTCGTGTCTGAGCCGTTGAATTGCGACTCTACTTTGTCTCTATACTGACGCTTAGCTTGTTTGATTGCCTTGCGGAGGGAATAGCTACACTGTTTCTATTCGGTCATGTTTCCGGTTGCCTTGCCATGATTAAAATCAGTGGTTCGCGCTTTCAGTTTTGTACGAATGCTGCCATCAATCCACAGTTTCTGGTTGGGGAAGGATTTAATAGTCACCGTGGGTACCACATCACCGATGCACTTGCTAATAAACTCGCTCACCGAATCAGCGTATACATCAATGTTATTGTCCGATGCTATCCGGAACATATCCCAGTGCACGTGATCGAAGCAATCTTGAAGCGTGGAATCAGATTGGTCGGACCAGCGTTGAACAGATCTAGTTTCTGACTATAGGCTGGGAGCAACAAAATGGAGTCGTGGTCAGATTTGCCGAAAGGAGGGCGAGGGAGGGCTTTGTATGCATTGCGGAAATTAGAATAGCAATGATCCAGAGTGTTGCCAGCCCGGGTCGCGCATTCGATATGCTGATAAAATTTAGGGAGCCTTGTTATCAGATTAGCCTTGTTAAAATCCTTAGCTACAATAAATGCTGCCTCAGGATATATGGTTTCCAGTTTACATAGAGCCCAATGAAGTTCTTTCAGGGCCGTCGAGGTGTCTGATATACACGGCTGTGATTATAGTTGAAGAGAATTCTCTTGGTAGATAATGCGGTCGGCATGTGATTGTAAGGAATTCTAGGTCAGGTGAACAAAAGGACTTGAGTTCCTGTATGTTTTTATGATCACACCACGACTCGTTAATCATAAGGCATACACCCCCGCCCTTCTTCGGGGTCTCAATAAGACCCTGAACGATCTTATTGAGGACCTGGATAATTTCTGCAGTTTATCTGTATTAAAACTCAACTATGATAAGTGCACTATATAACAGATTGGGTCTCTAAAAGACAAACTTTAAATTGCTATGTGGTCTCCCGATTAAATGGGCATATGGTGCATTCGATGTGTTTGGTGTACACGTTCCTGAAAAGTTTAATGATCTTGCAAATATCAATTTTGAGAGAAACCTCAGCAAAATAGATAGGATCTTAAAAGCATTGAAATCTATGGGGAAATTGTATTTATTAAATCTCTATTGATATCACAATTTACATATCTATTCATGGCTCTACCAACTCCAGGAGAATGTTTTTTCAAGTTATGTGAGCAAAAAATTATTTCATTTTATTTAGAATGGATACCAGATAAAGTTCATTGGGTATATTTATATCATGAATAAGAGTTTGGAGGGCTAAAACTATTAGATATCAAGGCATTAAATCTCTCTCAAAGATTCTATTTTGCCGAAACTATGTCTAAATCTAAACTTGTTTTCCAGTAGGCTACTAAGAGAGGCAGATCTAATGTTTAATATGGGGCTCTTAGCTGTTATACAGATTAAAACTGTCCATTTCCGGCCTCCCGAGTGGCGCAGCAGTCTAAGGCACTGCAGCGCAGTGTTGCGGCGTCACTACAGCCTGGGGTTTGATCCCAAATCGTAAAATGTCTACGGTCGAGGTCGAGGGTTGACAACTATGCCGCATAAAATTCAAGATAGTTGGGAACAGATTTTTCAATATCCCAATAACATGGCATCCGGTTTATGAACTGATATTTTTTTTTAAACAATTGATGCATTTCAATTTAAGCTATTATATACAATTCTTGCTACAAATAAAAAATATCAGTATATGGGGTATTCAACAGTCAGAATGGTGCAGACTGCCATGTGGAAAGAATCAATAGAGCATGTATTTTGTTACTGTCCATCGGTGGCTTGTTTTTGGAGTCATGTCCAGGAATGGTTATTATGCCATAATATCAGAGTGCGGTTGGACCTGCAAATTGTATCGCTGGGGGATTTGAAAGACCCCAGGCAGTCAATAGGAAATATCATTGTGCTCTTGGGTAAATGTTTTATTTTTGGGGCAATTTCAGCAGACATTTTGCAGATGGGGAGGTTCAAGTCCCTAGTGAGACACCATGGGAAAATAGAGGGATACCACTTTGCGGCTGAGCCGTTGTTGCTCCTACACGTTTCCACTTCACAGCACTTACAGTTGACCGGGGCAGCTCTAGCAGGGCAGAAATTTGAAGAACTGACTTGTTGGAAAGGTGGCATCCTATGACAGTGCCACATTGAAAGTCACTGAGCTCTTCAATAAGGCCATTCTACTGCCAATGTTTGTCTATGGAGATTGCATGGCTGTGAGCTCGGTTTTATACACAGGTGTGGCTGAAATAGCCAAATCCACTAATTTGAAGGGGTGTCCACTTACTTTTGTATATATAGTGTCTTTAATTCTTGTCACCCACTTATCAATGTGTAAAGGTGTCGGAAGAGTAACCAAAAAGTTGCTGGTTTAATTCCAATGGCTGAAGGGAAATATTCGGGCGGGAATGAGCCGGCAACCGGAAGGTAACTGGCATCAGAATTTCAGGTGCCGCCTACTGCCATTGTGCCCTTGAGCAAGGTATTCAACCTGTACTTCCAGCCTGTCTTATGAGTGTGTGTGGGAGGCTTGTGAAAAAAATCATAAGACAGCAAAAATTATAATTTCTGTTTCACAATACACAAATAAAGTTGCATTGTAGTGATTCATGACCAAGTGATTCGATACCAGGTATTCTAGAATTGATCTCCTTTGTGGGCCACGTTTTTTTCCTCAACCTCAACACCGACCTTCTAGCCATTGCCGATCCACTTTTAGTTTTCCATTGGTTTTGTCTTGTCTTCCATCACACCTGGTTCCAATTCCATCAATTACATGTTGTGTATTTAACCCTCTGTCCCCCCCATGTCCTTGTCCGTAATTGTTTGTTGTAGTGCTTGTGCACGGTATGCTGGTATGTACCGGGTTTTGTTTTACCCATTTATTGTATTATTCTGTTGACAGTGGTTTATGGTTATTAACACAACCGTTGTAAACCAGTTTCCACTCTCCTGCGCCTGACTTCTCTGCCGCCAGTAGCATCGCATTACAGAAATGTATAATATCTGAAAATGTAGCTAGACTCTTACCCATATACATGTATGAACGCTTCACGGCAGACTGCAACCCCTGGCCTGTTGTGTCAAGTCACTCTGGTTCACACTGACCGTGTGCAATGCCATAAGAATCATCACATCTTTCTCCCTCTCTGTCACGGATGCCATGGTTGCCCTTAGTTTGAAGATGTAATCTGGAGACGTGTTTTATGCAACAGCCTTCTGTGTTCTC
The DNA here is from genome assembly GCF_002910315.2 of Salvelinus sp. IW2-2015. Lineage (NCBI taxonomy): Eukaryota > Metazoa > Chordata > Actinopteri > Salmoniformes > Salmonidae > Salvelinus > Salvelinus sp. IW2-2015. The sequence continues at coordinate 526,972 of NC_036871.1, forward strand.
TTTTCGACTCCCTCCGCATTTACAATCAAAAGCCAAAAATGTTAACTTATTTTTTATTAAATATCCGACACATACAATATTCTTGCAGTGAAGCCGCTCAACAACTACACCACACCAGGCATCCAACAGACTCGCATTCAGAGCGACACACAGAAGCATCCAGGTTCAATGCCCTGCTCAAGGGCACGTCGACAGATCTCCCACAAGGCCCAAAAAAACGGGGACGCGAACCTTCCAAGATCCCCCCACAGTTTCCAATAGAAAACAGAAAAAAACAATGCAAAAAAAAAACTAGGTACATCAAGGACAACTAAAATCATAACTGCAAGGCCAACTATATATGTTTGAGTGCATGTCTGGCACTATTTACATATGTGTGTGTCAGTGTATGTGTGTATTTGAATGAGAGTGTGTGTATATGCATGTGTACAAACACCTGCACGGCATCAGCCTCAGGCAACCCGGCATTAGCTGTAAAAATACTGCCCCTCAGTACTATTTCTAGGATCAATTTTAGATCAATGTTATGCATTTTCAGCCATTATTGAACCTGAGAAACATTACCTGAGGGTCTAATGGTCTAATGATTCTGTATCCTCACAACAAAATCTGCAGAGCTTCGATGATTTTATGCCCCAAATATTCAACATTTGTCACGCCCTGACCGTAGAGAGCTTTTTATGTCTCTATTTTGGTTTGGTCCGGGTGTGATTTGGGTGGGCATTCTGTGTTCATTTTCTATGTTTTGTATTTCTTTGTTTGGCCGGTGTGGTTCTCAATCAGAGGCAGCTGTCTATCGTTGTCTCTGATTGAGAACCATACTTAGGTAGCTTTTTCCCACATAGTTTCTGTGGGTAGTTGTTTTCTGTTTTGTGTTTCTGCACCTGACAGAACTGTTTCGGTTTCGTTCGTTCTCTTTGTTGTTTTGTTATTTAGTGTTCAGTTTTATTAATAAATCATGAACACTTACCACGCTGCGCTTTGGTCCACTCCTTCAACAGACGATTGTTACAACATTTTGCTGGTGGCAAGATTCTATATAATTTTTGCTGAAAGGAACAAAATCTTGCGTCATTTTATATATCAACTCATACTCATACAAATTGTAGCCAGCACTGCAATGCTTGTTTGAAAAAGAGAGGTACTTTGAAAAAACTAACTTTTAAACAATGGATGAGGTTTTCTTAGTAATCTACTTGAGAACCACTTAGGGTTCAAGTAAAACTTTTGAATAAGTGAAGCTTTTAGAGAGAGAGGTTTAGTGCTTTTATATTTAATCATCTCAACCCACCCAATTCATATTCATTATATAGATAGGTACACTTTCTTTTGTCTGGTTTAGCGTCCCAGATAAAGCAAAATATTTTTTGCTCATATGATTTGAAAAATGAATCATCAGGAGTTGGCAGTGCCATAAGTAAGTGAGTAAACTGAGATATGACTCAGGATTTAATCAGGGCAATTTTTCCATAAACCTCTCCATCGTTGCAGGATATTGTCTATTTTTACAAGTTTTCTATTGAAATTCATTGTGGAGAGCTTATTTTGATATTTTGTGATATGAATACCAAGTATGTCTACTTCACCGTCAGCCCATTTTATAGGTAAACTGCAGGGTAATCTATTTTGTATTTTATAAACAAAATCCAGTCTTTATCAAATGCCTTTTCAAAATCCTCTATAAATACCAGGCCTGGCTTCTTAGATGTTTCATGATGTTCTATTATTTCTAGTAGTTGACGTATATTATCATCCATGTAAAAAAAACTGTCTGATCAGGAAGAACAATACCTGGTAAACCCCTTTTAATTCTTAGTGGTATGCACTTCGCTAGTATTTTTGCATTGAAGTTTAAGGGGCCTCCAGTTTTTTAGACTGGATCTTTATATTTGCCATCTGGGTCTTGTTTTAATAATAGAGAAATCAGACCTTCCTGCTGAGTACCTGACAGACTACCATTTCTATAGGAGTAGTTAAAACAATCTAACAATGGAGCTTTTAGTATATAAAAAAAGGCTTGATATACCTCTACTGGTATGCCATCAAGCCCTGGGGTTTTTCCAGACAAAGGATTAATAGCCTCAAAGTTATTCCTCTGTAATTTGGCCTTTGCACATTTGTTCATTTTCAATTTTTAAAAATTATTTGGAAAGAATTCCTTACCGTAATCTTCATTCAGTGGGAGAGGATGAGACGGAAAAGAGAACATCTGCTAAATATTTAGCTTCCTCTTTTAAAACCGGAGAATAATAAATGTCTCCGTTTTCAGTAACGAGTTTCTGAAAATTATTTTTGTTAGCGTTCCTGTGTTGGTGATTCAAGAAGAATTTTGTGCATTTTTCTCCATATTCCATCCAGTTTGCTTTATTTTTGTAATAGATTACATTAGATCGTTCTTGAATAAGTTCCTCAAGTACTGTTTGTTTTTCCTCTACCTTATTTTGTGTCTCTGTAGTATGGTTTATATTGCTATCTACCTGTACTATTTGTTATTGTATTTCCTTTTTTAGTCTTGTCTCTTTAGCCAGAAACAGATTTTTTAAATTATTGATGAATATTGAATTGAATGACCTCTGAAGGTACATTTAAAGGTATACCAAACAATAAGTGGATATGCTGTTCCTATATTATACTGGAAAATTTCCCTTGCAGAGCTGGTTAGGCTTTTTTCATGTTATCCGGAGGGTTGGTGACTAACTGTGCTGCAGGCAACAATTTAATAATGTTTTTTTCCCCCGACGGTTACTGACACTGGCAATATTCAACGGGTGTTGTCTGTTTGCAATTTCAACAGTTATTCTGCGCTCTGACACATTTGGAGCAGATAGCTAGAGCGAACTTACGAACCACACAATTTAACAATGTCCATTGAGAACGCACAACGACTATACCATTTAGCTAAGCTAAGAAGGACATGAATAATCAAGACAGTAAACATAGGGTAGTTAGATAGCATATAGTTAATATACTGGCAAGTTCGATGTACTAGTAGCCAACTAACGTTAGGTAGCTAGCTAACATACCGGTACATACTGCTGTAATGCTATGCTACGCGGTTCATAAGGATGCGGTTCGTAACTAACAAACATAATTTATTTGAAAACTCATTACTTTATAACGTTGCTCAACATTTTATTAACATTTGTCATAATTTGTTAAAGCAATGAATTTGTATCTATGACCAATAAGCATAGTACACACTCAATTTACGTCACAAATATTACGGTTGGTGCGTTTATGCTGAGTGCTAATAATTTTGTTTTTATAGTTTTTAATTTTTTGGTCGATAGAACGCTGTCATCAAAACGTTGGTGTATTGAGCTTTTGATTTTTCTTCTATGTCATTGTGCCAACTCACAATAGCATCTCTGAATTCTTTATTAGATTGGAATTTTCTGTCAGCAGGGAAAGGCTGCCCAATTTTATCCATGATTAGTTAAAACAATTTTTTTGAAACAAATTGGTAGAATGCTATTGCACTTTTTTTAGTGCCTCTATGGCTTTGCTACAGTTGACCTCTTTTATGATAGTTATTTCTGCACCTCTCTCGACAGTGTCCAGAGTGTTTCGATTTCCGCACTCACGGTTTTAATATAAGCCAATTTTAACAATTTTTCAAGGTAGCGATACCCACTTCCCCAGAGAATATTTATGGTATTGTGCCTTTTAATTGGTCACGGCACCTGATACCTTGTATTAGAACCAATACTGAAGTGTCTGCCAATTTACTTCTGGAGAATATGGAAGACCTAATGTCTTATACCAGTTTCACACTTCAAATATCACTGCCGTTGACAACACATATTACCAAAATACGGTCCATCGTTTGTCCATTAAAATAAATCTCTCGTCAATACACACACACACACACTCAGGAAACAAAAACAAACACACAAAAGAAGCAGTATTTTATTAGGAACATCTTCCTTTCTTATAATTTAAAAGGAGTCATTTCTTCTCCATCAAAATATATATTTTTAAATTACTCTATGTAATTCTTTATTTTGGACCGACATGGTGGTTCCTCCTATGGACATTTCTGTGTAGGGTTTCAATTTATAGCTGGTTTCCCAATCCTAACCAACTGTTTTACCAGTCCATTAATTGTGAAAAAAGAAGAAACAGGCACAATAGTATCACTGCTCTTTAATAAGCTTTAAGTATCGGCCCCAAGGCCTTCGTAGAGGTTTTCTACGTTTACATTTTTTTTGCACTCTTATGTAGACATAGCTCCACCCACATCCGTTTCATGCGTCGAATGGGGTTGGAGTCGAGAGAAAATATGTAAGTGTTACCAAATTTAACCATGTGCATTTCATAAATATTCAAATACAGTGTGTACAAAAAAAATACTATACACGTCTGTAAAACCACAATGACATCGACCCACTCAGCAAGTTTTCATAAATCATTGGGTACAGCGCAAGTAAACGTCAGAGTAATCTGAAATGGGGGCATTAATTCATGCTCACATTTACAACATAACATACATAGGCATTTCATCATCAAGACCTTTAGGAAATAGTGTCTGGAGGGTGAAAATCCCAGAACATTCTCTTCTGCTCAGAGTATTATTTATATCACCTCTCCTGTCTGATATCTTAACTTTCTCTATGCCACAAAATCTAAAGGTATAAATGTCATGTTTTTGGTCATTAAAATATATTGCAACTGGTTGTTTCAACCGATTGAACTTTTAGGCGCACTAATTCTCTGCTTGAGAGAACGAGAGGTTTTATCTAATTAACACAGCCCACATGGACATTTAATAATTTAGATAACATGGGTGGTGGAGCATGTCATAATGTCATTTATTTGGAACCGTTTTCCTGTATGTGGGTGGCAGAAATATTCACAATTCATCATATTGTTGCACTGTGCACAACCTCTGCACTTATAGCTACCATTCAGAAGAGGGCGTAAAAGAGGCTGGCTGATTTTTCTTTTGTGGCTGGCAGTCGGAATGGACCAATTTATAGAGTAAATTGTGACCTCTCCTATATACAATAAGTGGTGGATTCTTAAATTCAGCTGGCAAAGCTGGGTCCGATGATAAAACATGCCAGTGTTTTCTTGTCATTATCTCCCACAAGTTCAAAGTATAAGATGTTGGTGAACAAGTACATGTGGTGGTGAACATTACAGTGTGTTCTTTAGCTCTAGTGAGTCTTTTTTGTAGCAACTCATCTCATGTTTTCCCCAATGCCAAATCAAGAGCTTCATCCACACATTAGAAACCTATTGCGCATCTCCGCTGCTTTTTCTAGATAGTCCTTGGTGGAGTGGCATATACGGTGCTGTCCTCTTTTTAATGTCTCGTGGTGGAAGCTGTCCCCCCTGTAATAGACTATTTATGTCTGTTTCTTTTCCCTATAGAGTTGTAAACAGGTTTCCATTTGATTTCTCAATCCACATATCGAGGTAACGAACACGTTGAGTGTCACATTCAGTAGTGAATTTGAGATTGGGATCAATGTCATTGAGTAATGCCATAAAGTCTGACAGGTCTTCTCCCATTCCTCCCCATATGCAATTTTTTTTGTCAATAAATCGATACCACTTCAGGACTTTATTCAAAACTAGTTTTTTGTTTTCATTGTTAACAAAACTTTCTTCAAAAAGACCCACATGTGGAGCCCTTCAATGTTCCATTCGTTTGGAGGTGGTATTCATCATCAAACTTGAAATAGTTATACGTCAAAACCTATTCAGCCAGCTCTAGAATGAAGTTTGTTGGTGTGTATTTGTTAGTATCTCGGTCTCTCAAATAGTGAGCTAGGGCTGCCAGCCCCTCCGTATGGGGAATGCTGGTATATAGGCTCTCAACATCTAATGTGACCAAAATACAGTCTTCTGTTAATCCCGTTATTGGTGAGATCTTGTTTATGAAGTCTAAAGTCTTTCACATATGATGGCAATACTTGCACTCATTTAATAAATGAGTCTGAAGTTCGACAATGACTCTAGCATTGAGCCAATTCCTGCAACCACTGGTCTGCCTGGACAATTGCCTTGTTGTGTTTTATGTTTGTGTAATTTCAGCAAAATGTGCAGGCATGGATGTATGGCACATTTGTAGCAAAGGTATTCATATTCAGGTTTTGAGAAGGTTGTTTATTTCAGTTTTTAAATACATTTTCAAAAACTTCTAAAAACCTGTATTTGCTTTGTCATTATGGGGTATTTACAATATAATAAATTTTAGAATAAGGCTGTAACGTAACAAAATGTTGAAACATTTAAGTGGTCTGTATCACGCCTGCTCCCATTTCCCCTCTCTGGCGCCTAATGGCGCCAGGCTGCCCTTCATTCCGCACACCTGTCACCATCATTACGCGCATCAGCACGAATTTGACTCACCCTGGACTCCTTTACTTTGTTGATTGCCCCTCTATATCTGTATGCTCCTCAGTTTGTTCCCCGTGTCAGCATTGATGTCGTTACATCTTCCCGTGTCCGGACGCTGTCCTTGTTTGCGTCTTGTCTATTATCTATTAAATGCTCACTCCCTGGACTTGCTTCTCATCTCCCAGTGCCGGTGCTTATATTCTGAATACTTTCCCGAATGCACTGAAATATCACATTTACATAAGTATTCAGACCATTTACTCAGTACTTTGTTGAAGCACCTTAAGCAGCCTCGAGTCATCTTGGGTATGACGCTTCAAGCTTGGCACACCTGTATTTGGGAAGTTTTTTCCGAGCTTGTCTGCAGATCCTCTCAAGCTCTGTTGGATGTTGGATGGGGAGAGTTGCTACACAGCTATTTTCAGATCTCTCCAGAGATGTTCGATCGAGTTCAAGTCCGGGATCTGGCTGGGCCTCTCAAGGACATTAAGAGACCTGTCCCAAAGGCACTCCTGAGTTTTCTTGGCTGTGTGCTTAGTGTCGTTGTCCTGTTGGAAGGTGAATCTTTGCCCCAGTCTGAGGTCCTGAGCACTCTGGAGCAGGTTTTCATCAAGGATCTCTCTCTACTTTGCTCTGTTCATCTTTGCCTCGATACTGACCAGTCTCCCTGTCCCTGCCGCTGAAAAACATCCCCACAGCATGATGCTGCCAACTCCATGCTTCACCGTAGGGATGGTGCCAGGTTTCTTCCAGACTTGACACTTGGCATTCAGACTCTTTGGTTCAATCTTGATTTCATCAGACCAGAGAATCTTGACTAAGACTCTTTAGGTGCCTTTTGGCAAACTCCAAGCTGACTGCTTCCATCTGGCCACTCTATCATAAAGGCCTGATTGGTGGACTGGTGGATTGGTTGTCCTTCTGGAAGGTTCTCCAATCTCCAAAGAGGAATTCTGGAGCTCTGTCAGAGTGACCATCGGGTTCTTGGTCACCTCCCTGACCAAGGCCCTTCTCCCCCGATTGCTCACATTGGTCAGGCGGCCAGCTCTAGGAAGAGTCTTGGTCCTTCCATTTAACTTCTCTAGGGTATGTGGGACGGTAGCGTCCCACCTCGTCAACAGCCAGTGAAACTGCAGGGCGCCAAATTCAAAACAACAGAAATCCTATAATTTAAATTCCTCAAACATACAAGTATTTTACACCATTTTAAAGCTACACTTGTTGTAAATCCAGCCAAAGTGTCCGATTTCAAAAAGGTTTTACGACGAAAGCACACCAAACGATTATGTTAGGTATGAGCCAAGTCACAGAAAAAGACAGCCATTTTTTCAGCTAAAGAGAGCAGTAACAAAAAGCAGAAATAGAGATAAAATTAATCACTAACCTTTGATGATCTTCATCAGATGACACTCATAGGACTTCATGTTACACAATACATGTATTCTTTGTTCGGTAAAGTTCATATTTATATCCAAAAATCTGAGTTTAGGCAAGACGCTACTGTCTCACTTGGCAAAAAGCCTGAGAAAATGCAGAGCGCCATATTCAAATTCATTACTATGAAAATTAAAAATCAAACTTTCAATAAATCACACATGAAAGATACCAAATTAAAGCTACACTGGTTGTGAATCCAGCCAACATGTTAGAATTCAAATAGGCTTTTCAGCGAACACATACGATGCTATTATCTGAGTATAGCACAATAGTAAACAAAGAGAGAAGCATATTTTAACCCTGCACGCGCGACACAAAACGCAGAAATAAAAATATAATTCATGACTTACCTTTGACGAACTTCTATTGTTGGCACTCCAATATGTCCCATAAACATCACAAATGGTCCTTTTGTTCCATTAATTCTGTCGATATATATCCAAAATGTCCATTTATTTGGCGCGTTTGATCCAGAAAAACACAGGTTCCAACTTGCTCAAACGTGACGACAAAATATCTCAAACGTTACCTGTAAACTTTGCCAAAAAATGGCAAACTACTTTTCTAATACAATGTTAGGTATTTTTTAACGTTAATAATCGATAAAATTGAAGACGGGATGATCTGTGTTCAATACAAATCAAATCAAATGTTATTTGTCACATACACATGGTTAGCAGGTGTTAATGCAAGTGTAGCGAAATGCTTGTGCTTCTAGTTCCGACAATGCAGTAATAACCAAAGAGTAATCTAACCTAACAATTCCACAACTACTACCTTATACACACAAGTGTAAAGGGATAAAGAATATGTACATACATACAGATATATGAATGAGTGATGGTACAGAACGGCATAGGCAAGATGCAGTAGATACAGGATTAAAACCAAATGTAGCATGCCTTCTSGACATGCGCTTCAATCAAACAGGACACCTGGAGTGACTCGACTTCTAGATGGCCGTACTTCTTCATTACACAAAGGAATAACCTCAATCTATTTCTCAGGACTGGTGACATCCAGTGGAAGCCGTAGGAACTGCAAGCAATTCGCTTAGAAATCTGGTTTCCCAATGAAATCTCATTGAAAAGAGAGTGACCTCAAAAAAATAAATCTGAATGGTTTGTCCTCGGGGTTTCGCCTGCTAAATAAGATCTGTTATACTCACAGACATGATTCAAACAGTTTTAGAAACCTCAGAGTGTTTTCTATCCATCTATGCATATCTTATCTCCTGGGAATGAGTAGCTGGCAGTTGAATTTGGGTATGCTTTTCATCCAAACGTGAAAATGCTGCCCCCTACCCTAGAGAAGTTAAGAAGGATGGAGGCCACTGTGTTGGGGACCTTCAATGCTGCAGAACATTTTTTGGTACCCTTCCCCAGATCTGTGCCTCGACACAATCCTGTCTCGGAGCTCTGCGGACAATTCCTTCGACCTCATGGCTTGGTTTTTGCTCTGACATGCATTGTCAAATGTGGGACCTTATATAGACAGGTGTGTGCCTTTCCAAATCATGTCCAATCAATTGGTGAAAACATCAAGGATGATCAATGGAAACAGGATTCACCTGAGCTCAATTTCTCTTAGTAAAGGGTCTGAATACTTAGGTAAATAAAGCATTTCTGTTTTATATGTTTAATACATTTGCAAAAATTTCTAAAAACCTGTTTTCACTTTGTCATTATGGTGTAGTGTGTGTAGGTTGATGAGGGAAAACAATAATTTAATACATTTTACAATAAGGCTGTAACATAACAAAATCTGGAAAAAGTCAAGGTGTCTGAATAACTTCCGAAGGCACTGTACTTTGATGCAGCCCAGATACACAGAATTTCAATTTTGAATGCCTCGTACAGCCAAGGGCTCAATGAGTCGGGTGGTACTGACCTGCTCCAATCCACTAGAAAGATAGTAAGCTCAACTCCGTGGCCAGGAGAAGGCGAAGGAGGTCACGTGGGAGGCAGTCTGGTTGGCCTCGATATTTCCTATAAGATCAGATCCAGCTATTAAACAGCTTTGCCCCGCTGGAGGCGGACATACTGGCCCTGGGAGTCAGCTCTGATCCTGGGAGTACACCAACAGCCAGCAGCCTTCCAGAGGCACCCTCCACAGCTCAGCTGGTCACTGACCAAAGGAAACAAGGTCTTGGGCTCTCCTCCATTTCCTCTAGGATTCCGACGCCATCCGCTGCTACATGTGCGGTGAGTCAGCACAAGGAGCGCTTACAACCTGGTGCGTATCCGGGAGGGGGACGAGTGGAAGACGGCATTTAGTACCACCTCAGGGCACTATGAGTACAGCGTCATGCCGTACGGGTTGATGAATGCTCCATCAGTCTTCCAGGCCTTTGTTGACGAGATTTTCCTGGACCTGCACGGGCAGGGTGTAGTGGTGTATATCGACGACATTCTGATATACTCCGCTACACGCGCCGAGCATGTGTCCCTGGTGCGCAGGGTGCTTGGTCGACTGTTAAAGCATGACCTGTACGTCAAGGCTGAGAAATGTCTGTTCTTCCAACAGTCCGTCTCCTTCCTAGGGTACCGCATTTCCATGTCAGGGGTGGAGATGGAGAGTGACCGCATTTCAGCCGTGCGTAATTGGCCGACTCCCACCACGGTGAAGGAAGTGCAGCGGTTTCTATGGTTTGCCAACTACTACCGGAGGTTTATCCGGGGCTTTGGTCAGGTAGCGGCTCTCATTATCTCACTGCTGAAGGTGTGACTGGTGACTTGTGGGCTATACTCGGCCTTGTCTCAGGATGGTAAGTTGGTGGTTGAAGATATCCCTCTAGTGGTGTGGGGGCTGTGCTTTGGCAAAGTGGGTGGGGTTATATTCTGCCTGTTTGGCCCTTTCAGGGGGTATCATCGAATGGGGCCACAGTGTCTCCTGAGCCCTCCAGTCTCAGCCTCCAGTATCTATGCTGCGGTAGTTTGTGTCGGGGGCTAGGGTCAGTCTGTTATATCTGGAGTACTTCTCCTGTCTTATCCAGTGTCCTGTGTGAATTGAAGTATGCTCTCTCTAATTCTCTCTTTCTTTCTTTCTCTATCTCGGACGACCTGAGCCCTAGGACCATGCCTCAGGACTTCCTGGCATGATGACTCCTTGCTGTCCCCAGTCCACCTGGCCGTGCTGCTGCTCCAGTTTCAACTGTTCTGCCTGCGCCTATGGAACCCTGACCTGTTCACCAGACGTGCTCCCTGTCCCAGACCTGCTGTTTTCAACTCTCTAGAGACAGCAAGAGCGGTAGAGATACTCTTAATGATCGGCTATGAAAAGCCAACTGACATTTACTCCTGAGGTGCTGACTTGTTGCACCCTCGACAACTACTGTGATTATTATTATTTGACCATGCTGGTCATTTATGAACATTTGAACATCTTGGCCATGTTCTGTTATAATCTCCACCCGGCACAGCCAGAAGAGGACTGGCCACCCCTCATAGCCTGGTTCCTCTCTAGGTTTCTTCCTAGGTTTTGGCCTTTCTAGGGAGTTTTTCCTAGCCACCGTGCTTCTACACCTGCATTGCTTGCTGTTTGGGGTTTTAGGCTGGGTTTCTGTACAGCACTTTGAGATATCAGCTGATGTAAGAAGGGCTATATAAATAAATGTGATATCACAGTTCCAGTGGGTCAGAAGTTTACAGTCACTAAGTTGACTTGATTTGAATAATTACACTGTAATAAGGTTAAAATGAAGTTTTACATGAATCGTTTATTTCATGCAAGTGCACCCTGAAAACGTATTGTATATCATACTGCTCTGCACTCTCCTGTTAGTAAATCGACACTGTTAGTGTCGTCAGAGAGTTGTGTAGAAAGGATGTGAGAGCAACAGAGGGGGGAAATTAACACTTGGGGAGGTGTTACTTTATAAACACGCACATTGTCATGTGGAGTTAGCCTCTTAGACAGTGAGCTGTCTCATGCTATTCCAAGAGCATGGATGTGATACCTTAAGGTGGCTGGCGTTCCACTACTTTAAGACCAAGAACTGCTGAAAGAGACTGTGGGTGTCATTTTGATAGGTAGCAAAAAGAGAGACCGTATTACTCCAAACTGCATATGTGTCTCTAAACTCTTCATTGAGAGGGAGTTCATTATGTATTTAGATATTTTTTTTCAGTGTGGTTACACGATTCAATCTCGTGTCTGTTGCATTCTGAAGATATCCTATGCAGAATATTTGAAGTGATAGTGTTTGTTTTTACAACAGCGCCCCTGCTTTTCATTTTCAATGTACCTTATTACACCAGATTGACAACTTGTTAGCCATGGAAGGCGTTACAGTAGTCATAGGGTTTCAATTAAAAGGGTAAATGTTGTGGTTTAGAGCTGTGTGGACTTTTGTGTTGGTCTTTGTAGTCTGAAATACCCTAGAATATGTGCTAAATATGTTGGAAGGGTGCATATGGATTTTCATCATGTTCTAGTAAATGTCTTATCAGTGTCAGAGCAAGAGCGGAAATGCATCATGATGCATTTTAGATCTCAAATGGCATTTTGTCAGATTTCCTATCACTAATGACGTTTCCATGCAACCATTTCATGGCGATGAATTTCCTTGAGACAAAAAAAAAACTTATGACAGGCCTGATGGAAAAAGCTGATTTGTCCGTAAAATCTCCCAATGTCAACAAAACTAAATAGGATAGACAAGGGTGGATATTTTTTTTGTCAGTGAAATAGATTTTGCGACAATTGCGGTGGAAATGCATTTATGCACACATAATTGATATAATAACCATCAGTGATGTACACTCTTGGAAGAAAAGGTCCTAAAAGGGTTCTAAAACCTAAAAGATCTAAAACCTAAAAGGGTTCTTCGGCTGTCACCATAGCAGAAACCTTTGAATAACTTTTTTTTGTTCCAGGTAGTATCCTTTTGATTCCAGGTACGTAGAACCCTTTTCAGTTCCCTTTCCACAGAGTGTTCTACCTGTAACCAAAAATTATTCTACCTGGAACCAAAAGGGGTTCTCCTATGGGGACAGCTGAAGAACCCTTTAGGAACCCTTGTAGTGGTAAAAAAAAAAGGTGGGGAAACTATCAAATCCAAGATAAAACGAACAAGCACCGATATAAACCAAAACATATAAAAATTTTCAACTGTAATTTGATTGCACTAATTCTCTTTTTAAAGTGTAGGTGTTGCTTTACTGTCCAACTGCTTGGAAAGCCTCTCTGTCTGCTTGCTTCCTTGTCTCATGTCACGCCTGACGTTAGAGAGCCTATTTATGTCTCTATTTGGTTTGGTCAGGGTGTGATTTGGGGTGGGCATTCTATGTTTTGTTTTTCTATGATTTTGTATTTCTATGTTTTGGCCAGGTATGGTTCTCAATCAGAGACAGCTGTCATTGTCTCTGATTGGGAACCATACTTAGGTAGCCCTTTTCCCTCCTTTCTGTGTGGGAAGTTGTCTTTGTTTGTGGCACTATAGCCTTAAGCTTCACGGTTGTTTTGGTATTGTTTATTGTTTTTGTCGGCGTCATCCTAATAAAGAGGAATATGTACGCTTACCACGCTGCGCTTTGTTCAACTTCATTCGACGGCCGTGACACCTCACCACTGTCTGCCTCATCACTGTCTGTTTCACTACTCTTCTGTCCATAATAAAGCACTGCTCTGCCTTCTAAACAAGGCAGGTCCTACAGGCCCTTGTTTTGTCTCACCTGGACTACTGTCCAGCCGTGTGGTCAGGTGCCACAAAGAGGGACTTAGGAAATTACAATTGTCCCAGAACAGGGTAGCATGGCTGGTTCTTAAATGTACATGGGGAGCTAACATGAATAATATGCGCACATACAGTGGGGAGAACAAGTATTTGATACACTGCCGATTTTGCAGATTTCCCTACTTAAAAAGCATGTAGAGGTCTGTAATTTTTATCATAGGTACACTTCAACTGTGAGAGACGGAATCTAAAACAAAAATCCCGAAAATCACATTGTATGATTTTTAAGTAATTAATTAGCATTTTATTGCATGACATAAGTATTTGATACATCAGAAAAGCAGAACTTAATATTTGGTACAGAATCCTTTGTTTGCAATTACAGAGATCATACGTTTCCTGTAGTTCTTGACCAGGTTTGCACCAATGGGCAGCCGGGAGGGAGTTTGGGATTGAGAACCACATCTCCATATCAGATTTCTAATTTGTTCGGTTTGGGGGCTCTTGTCGCTGGGGCAAAATAGGATTTAGCTCACCCTAAAGATCTTTCTAATTGGGCTTTGAAAAGGGTGCTGGAAGAACATGGATATGGGCCAGTGCCGAGGAAATCATTGAAGACAACTTCTTAGGGATTGAAACTCTTCATATAAGTTGCCCGGCTGTGTGGGTTATCGGGTCGTTTGTCAGACTGGACGAAACCGCCAGCACCACCATATTCTATCAATGCTCTTTGTGGAGGGCAAGGACGGAATTGATCATGGCTAAGATCCATCGCAATAACATGGCCCATCTATCCTCACCTCAAATAACGGATGTCACGTTATCTCCTGTCCCCTTTGCAGAAATGCATCCCAAAAATGTTGTTTCCACTCTCATGCTTCACAGTTTGGGATGGTGTTCTTGGGGTTGTTCCCTCCTTCTTCTTCTCCCCAAACACGGGGAGTGGAGTTTAGACCAAAGCTCTATTTTTGAATCATCATACACATGACCTTCTCCATCCTCCTCTGTATCATCCAGATGGTCATTGGCAAACTTCAGACGGCCTGGACATGCGCCGCTGAGCGCAGGGGTGTGTGCGCTGCAGGATTTTAATCCTTGACGGACGTATGTGTTTACTAATGGTTTTCTTTGGACTGTGGTCCCAGTCTCTCTTAGGTCATTGACCAGGTCCTGCCGTGTAGTTCTGGGCTGATCTCCCTTCCTCATGATCATTGATGCCCACGAGGTGAGATCTTGCATGGAGCCCACGAGGGTGATTGACCATCATTTTGAACTTTCTATTTTTTTTCTTCTATTTCTAATTTGCGCCAACAGTTGTTGCTTTCCCAAGCTGCTTGCCTATTGTCCTGTACCGCCATCCCAGCTTGTGACGGTCTACAATTTTATCCCTGATGTCCTTACAAGCTCTCTGTTCTTGGCCATTGTGGAAGGTTGGAGTCTGTTTGATTGAGTGTGTGGACAGGTGTCTTTTATCAGGTACAGAGTTCAAACAGGTGCAGTTAATACAGGTAATGAGTGGAGAACAGGAGGGTTCTTAAAGAAAAACTACACGGTCTGTGAGAGCGGAATTCTTACTTGGTTAGTAGGTGATCAATACTTATGTCATGCATAAAATGCAAATGAATAACTTAAAAATCATACAATGTGATTTTCTGGATTTTTGTTTTAGATTCCGTCTCTCACAGTTGAAGTGTACCTATGATAAAAATTACAGACCTCTACATGCTTTGTAAGTAGGAAAACCTGCAAAATCGGCAGTGTATCAAATACTTGTTTCGCCTGACATATCAGTTCTATTATACTCACAGACATTATTTTAACAGTTTTAGAAATGTTAGAGTGTTTTCTATCCAAATCTACCAATTATATGCATATCCTAGCTTCTGGGCCTGAGTAACAGGCAGTTTACTTTGGGCATGAATTTCATCCGGACATGAAAATACTGCCCCCTACCCAAGAGTCTCAACCCCGCCCTGTGCAATTGGGTCCTGGACTTCCTGACGGGCCGCCCCCAGGTGGTGAAGGTAGGAAACAACACCTCTACTTAGCTGATCCTCAATACAGGGGCTCCACAAGGTTGCGTGCTCAGCCCCCTAATATACTTCCTAATATACAGGACTTAAAGAAACGATCCACAACGACCAGGATCGTGGTGTTTCCCTGTGAGGGGGGAGATCGGTAAGAAAATCCACCGACAGGTGCGACCAAGGCCGCTGTGGAACGGGTAAGAGGTGTAGCTTCCCTCTGGGCAGGTGCCTAGGAGCCTTACACTGTGCGCACACCAAGCAGGAAGAAACATAAACCCTCACGTCCTTGGCCAAAGTAGGCCACCAGTACTTCCCAGCCAAACAGCGCACCTTCCGACCGATCCCAGGATGACCAGAGGTGGGTGACGTGTAGGCCCAATAGATCAACCGGTCACGGACAATAGACGGAACTTACAGACGCCCAGCGGGACACTGGAGGTGTTTTTTTTGCTTTCCTAGCTGTGCTGTTGAGGAAATAGAGCAAGCACACTTGTAGTTGTGTTGTTTGGAACATCCTCGCCATCACACAATTACTGTTCTTGTTTACGCAATTGAGAAACAGTCCATTATAAACCACAATCTGGGTCAGGTGGGCATCATTTTAAAGGTTTTTCTATTGCCAACATGACTAGTGAAGTTATAAAATATTATATTAGTGTTAGCCTTTCACAATACAATTCAGGTGCATATAGAAAGGAGCCATTTTGGGATTTATTTTATTAACTTGTCATTTTTATTAGGATCCCCATTAGCGCCGTAACGCTAGCTAATCTTCCTGGGGTCCAACAGCAATTAACAAGACATTACAAACAACCCCAATTAAGACTTCAAACATTCAACAAGTAGACAATAAAGATAATTAAAATACCTGACAGGAAACACATTTAACATTCAGTTGATACTTTCTATTTGCTGTCCAGTAATATGGTCTATCGCATTAGATGTTTTGATTTTTTTTTCTTGAAAAGTGGATTTACTTTTTGCCTGAGAAATATGGATTGGTAATGAGTTCCATTCAGCTATGGCTCTTTACAAAACTGTAAATTTAAGGCAATTTATCCTTGGCTTGGGTTATTTTAGCTGCCCTGAATTTGCCTGTCTGGTTTGGTGGTTATGCTTGTAGCTAGTATATACTAACTGGACTGAAAAATACTTTGGGTTTTGGAAAAATATAACATTCCTAAAGAAAATTAGTAGACTAGATAGTAATTTGTTTTTAACGTGAAGCCATGAGAGATTCTGATGCATTTGGATAATATTCATACGCTTAGAGCAATGAAGAGATAATCTGGCAGCCCTGTTTTGAGCCATTTGGAGCATTTTTATATATCTTTCTTTATGAGTGCATTCCTTATTTTGCATTTTATTTTTATTTCACCTTTATTTAACCAGGTAGGCCAGTTGAGAACAAGTTCTCATTTACAACTGCGACCTGGCCAAGATAAAGCAAAGCAGTGCGACAAAAACAACACAGTTACACATAAACAAACATACATTTACATTACATTTAAGTCATTTAGCAGACGCTCTTATCCAGAGCGACTTACAAATTGGTGCATTCACCTTATGATATCCAGTGGAACAACCACTTTACCAATAGTGCATCTAACTCTTTTAAGGGGGGGTTAGAAGGATTACTTTATCCTATCCTAGTATCCTTAAAGAGGTGGGGTTTCAGGTGTCTCCGGAAGGTGGTGATTGACTCCGCTGACCTGGCGTCGTGAGGGAGTTTGTTCCACCATTGGGTGCCAGAGCAGCGAACAGTTTTGACTGGGCTGAGCGGGAACGTACTTCCTCAGAGGTAGGGAGGCGAGCAGGCCAGAGGTGGATGAACGCAGTGCCCTTGTTTGGGTGTAGGGCCTGATCAGAGCCTGAAGGTACGGAGTGCCGTTCCCCTCACAGCTCCGTAGGCAAGCACCATGGTCTTGTAGCGGATGCGAGCTTCAACTGGAAGCCAGTGGAGAGAGCGGAGGAGCGGGTGACGTGAGAGAACTTGGAAAGTTGAACACCAGACGGGCTGCGGCGTTCTGGATGAGTTGTAGGGGTATAATGGCACAGGCAGGGAGCCCAGCCAACAGCGAGTTGCAGTAATCCAGACGGGAGATGACAAGTGCCTGGATAGGACCTGCGCCGCTTCCTGCGTGAGGCAGGGTCGTACTCTGCGAATGTTGTAGAGCATGAACCTACAGGAACGGGTCACCGCCTTGATGTTAGTTGAGAACGACAGGGTGTTGTCCAGGATCACGCCAAGGTTCTTAGCACTCTGGAGGAGGACACAATGGAGTTGTCAACCGTGATGGCGAGATCATGGAACGGGCAGTCCTTCCCCGGGAGGAAGAGCAGCTCCGTCTTGCCGAGGTTCAGCTTGAGGTGGTGATCCGTCATCCACACTGATATGTCTGCCAGACAGCAGAGATGCGATTCACCACCTGGTTATCAGAGGGGGAAAGGAGAAGATTAATTGTGTGTCGTCTGCATAGCAATGATAGGAGAGACCATGTGAGGATATGACAGAGCCAAGTGACTTGGTGTATAGCGAGAATAGGAGAGGGCCTAGAACAGACCCTGGGGACACCAGTGGTGAGAGCACGTGGTGCGGAGACAGATTCTCGACACGCCACCTGTAGGAGCGACCTGTCAGTGAGGACGCAATCCAAGCGTGGGCCGCGCCGGAGATGCCCAGCTCGGAGAGGGTGGAGAGG
This sequence comes from Salvelinus sp. IW2-2015, assembly GCF_002910315.2. Lineage (NCBI taxonomy): Eukaryota > Metazoa > Chordata > Actinopteri > Salmoniformes > Salmonidae > Salvelinus > Salvelinus sp. IW2-2015. The sequence goes on from NC_036871.1 coordinate 545,163, forward strand.
AGGATATGATGGTTCACAGTATCAAAGGCAGCCGATAGGTCTAGAAGGATGAGAGCAGAGGAGAGAGAGTTAGCTTTAGCAGTGCGGAGCGCCTTCGTGACACAGAGAAGAGCAGTCTCAGTTGAATGACTAGTCTTGAAACCTGACTGATTTGGATCAGAAGGTCATTCTGAGAGAGATAGCAGGAGAGCTGGCCAAGGACGGCACGTTCAAGAGTTTTGGAGAGAAAAGAAAGAAGGGATACTGGTCTGTAGTTGTTGACATCGGAGGGATCGAGTGTAGGTTTTTTCAGAAGGGGTGCAACTCTCGCTCTCTTGAAGACGGAAGGGACGTAGCCAGCGGTCAAGGATGAGTTGATGAGCGAGGTGAGGTAAGGAGAAGGTCTCCGGAAATGGTCTGGAGAAGAGAGGAGGGATAGGGTCAAGCGGGCAGGTTGTTGGGCGGCCGGCCGTCACAAGACGCGAATTTCATCTGGAGAGAGGGGGAGAAAGAGGTCAAAGCACAGGGTAGGCAGTGTGAGCAGAACCAGCGGTGTCGTTTGACTTAGCAAACGAGGATCGGATGTCGTCGACCTTCTTTTCAAAATGGTTGACGAAGTCATCAGCAGAGAGGGAGGAGGGGGAGGAGGGGAGGAGGATTCAGGAGGGAGGAGAAGGTGGCAAAGAGCTTCCTAGGGTTAGAGGCAGATGCTTGGAATTTAGAGTGGTAGAAATTGGCTTTAGCAGCAGAGACAGAAGAGGAGAATGTAGAGAGGAGGGAGTGAAAGGATGCCAGGTCCGCAGGAGGCGAGTTTTCCTCCATTTCCGCTCGGCTGCCCGGAGCCCTGTTCTGTGAGCTCGCAATGAGTCGTCGAGCCACGGAGCAGGAGGGGAGGACCGAGCCGCCTGGAGATAGGGGACAAGAGAGTCAAAGGATACAGAAAGGGAGGAGAGGAGGGTTTAGGAGGCAGAATCAGGAGATAGGTTGGAGAAGGTTTGAGCAGAGGGAAGAGATGATAGGATGGAAGAGGAGAGAGTAGCGGGGGAGAGAGAGCGAAGGGGCGGCGCGATACCATCCGAGTAGGGGCAGTGTGGAAGTGTTGGATGAGAGCGAGAGGAAAAGGATACAGGTAGTGGTCGGAGACTTGGAGGGGAGTTGCAATGAGATTAGTGGAAGAACAGCATCTAGTAAAGATGAGGTCAAGCGTATTGCCTGCCTTGTGAGTAGGGGGGAAGGTGAGAGGGTGAGGTCAAAAGAGGAGAGGAGTGGAAAGAGGGGCAGAGAGGAATGAGTCAAAGGTAGACGTGGGGAGGTTAAAGTCACCCAGAACTGTGAGAGGTGAGCCATCCTCAGGAAAGAACTTATCAGGGCGTCAAGCTCATTGATGAACTCTCCAAGGAACCTGGAGGGCGATAAAATGTAAGGATGTTAAGCTTGAAAGGCTGGTAACTGTGACAGCATGGAATTCAAAGGAGGCGATAGACAGATGGGTCAGGGAGAAAGAGAGAATGTCCACTTGGGAGAGATGAGGATCCCAGTGCCACCACCCCGCTGACCAGAAGCTCTCGGGGTGTGCGAGAACACGTGGCAGACGAGGAGGAGCAGTAGGAGTAGCAGTGTTATCAGTGGTAATCCATGTTTCCGTCAGTGCCAAGAAGTCGAGGACTGGAGGGAAGCATAGGCTGAGATGAACTCTGCCTTGTTGGCCGCAGATCGGCAGTTCCAGAGGCTACCTGAGACCTGGAACTCCACGTGGGTCGTGCGCGCGGACCACCAGGTTAGAGTAGCAGCGCCACGCGGTGTGAAGCGTTTGTATGGTCTGTGCAGAGAGAGAGAGAACAGGATAGACACACACATAGTTGACAGGCTACAGAAGAGGCTACGCTAATGCAAAGGAGATTGGAATGACAAGTGGACTACACGTCTCGAATGTTCAGAAAGTTAAGCTTACGTTGCAAAAAATCTTATTGACTAAATGATATAGTACTGCTGGCTGGTGAAATAGGCTAGCTAGCAGTGGCTGCGTTGTTGACTTTGTTTGAAAAGTGTAGCTGGGCTAGGTAACCTCTAACTGGCTAGGTAACCTCGACAATTACTCTAGACTCACAATTATCTTGGATACAAAGACGGCTATGTAGCCAGCTAAGATCAAACAAATCAAACTGTTGTACTGTAATGAAATGAAATGTAATACTACCTGTAATACTACCTGTGGAGCAAAGCGGAATGCAAATACTCGCTCCAAACCAAACCGGAAGTGCGTATCGTAGAAGGGAGAGCAATAGAAGTGTTGTTTCTTGTATTATTGTCTTTTGGTCTTTAGAGGACTGCTTCACCTTAATGTCCCCTTTCCCTTTCTTCTGTCCTTATTTTGTCCCACTTTCCCTTCTTTGTCCCTTCTTCTCTTCTGCCAACTAGACACTCCTTGTTAGCTAGCTAGCTTCTTTCAGGAATGTCCCTAGCAACTGCCTAGCAACAGGTAAACAGGTAAACAACTTAGCTAGCTAAGAAAACGGTATAATTTTATGAAAATTGTTACTTTTTCAAAAGCCTTTCTTCTTTGTTTGCTGCTTGTTTGGTCTCCTATTCAGTTTGCAGTTTTCTTTTGATTTTTTTCCGATGTACTTTACTCTAAAAAAACAATTTAAATTTCAATATTTGTAGGAGCTCATCTTTTCAGCTGCTGCTGCTTAATTTGGAACTCCGGAACAAAACATAGTCAATAACACAAAATAAATATTTTTATATTTATGTACAGTGTGTGCAAATGTAGAAGAGTAGGGAGGTAGGCAATAAATAGGCCCTAGAGGCAAAAATAATTACAATTTAGCATTAACACTGGAGTGATAGATGTGCAGATGATGATGTGCAAGTAGAGATACTGGGATACAAAAGAGCAAGAGGGTAAGTAATAATATGGGGATGAGGTAGTTGGGTGTGCTATTTACAGATTGGTTGTGTACAGTTACAGTGATCGGTAAGCTGCTCAGACAACTGATGCCTAAAGTTAGAGAGGGAGATATAAGACTCAAGCTTCAGAGATTTTTGCAATTCGTTCCAGTCATTGGCAGCAGGAACTGGAAGGAAGTCAGCCAAAGGAAGTGTTGTCTTTGGGGATGACCATGGCAACATACCTACTGGAGCGCGTGCTACGGGTGGGTGTTGGTATGGTGACCAGTGAGCTGAGATAAAGGCGGGGATTTACTTAGCAAAGACTTATAGTGACCTGGAGCCATTGGGTTTGGTGACGGATATGTAGTGAGGGCCATCCAACGAGAGCATACAGGTCGCAGTGGTGGGTAGTATATGGGGCTTTGGTGACAAAAGCGGTTATAATATCGTTTAGGACCTTGAGCATAGCTGAGTGCATTCAGGTGTGTGCTACAGTGAATTGTCTTCATAACAGGCTCATTCTGTTATACCCAGGGTATGTGTCACACCCTGGCCTTAGTTATCTTTGTTTTCATTATTATTTTAGTTAGGTCAGGGTGTGACATGGGGAATGTATGTGTTTTGGTTTGTCTAGGGGTTTGTACATTTAATGTGTCATGGCCTTGTCTAGGTGTTTGTATGTCTATGGCTGCCTAGATTGGTTCTCAATTAGAGGCAGCTGTGGTTTATTGTCTCTGATTGAGAGCCATATTTAAGGCAGCCATAGGCAGTTGGGTTTTGTGGGTAATTGTCTATGTTGAACGTTTGTTGCTTGTCTATGCACTTACGTCGTTAGCTTCACGGTCGTTTGTTGTTTTGTTTAGTTTGTATTCAGTGTTCGTTTCGTGGTTTTCCCTTCTCTAAATAAAAGAGAATGTATTTTGCACACGCTGCGCCTTGGTCCTCTCTCTCACCCATAGACGATCGTGACAGTATGGCACCATGTCATCTTGTAACTGTACATCAAACATAGTGATCATAAACGTTGACACTGTGTATGACATGAGTTTTATGATATGGAAATATGCACATTTGGACTCACGGGTGTTTTGCTTGCTTGTATGACATCAAAGTGGTATTTATTATAATCCTCAACATCTCATTTTTCAAAATATATAGTCCTCTTAAATCTACAGCATTTCCCTCACTCAGACAACAAAACCCTCACAAAAGTTGCACAAAGCACAAAGGGCTACGTAACAAAATCCTGTATTTTTTTGCTGCAATGCTTTCAGTAACGTCTGGGATCTGAGTGAATGGACTGTCGTGTACATTTACATTACATTTAAGTCATTTAGCAGTGTACCCATCACAATGGCGCCAGGCTCAGAAGGATTCTGACAACAGGAGTCTTTTTTTTCTCCGTAAGTGTCTGTTCCAGGTTCTGAACCAAGGGTCTAAATGAAGATGTTCAATTCAATCATATTGTTGCTGATGTTTTACAGATGGTAGAACTCGAGGTTCACGGCCTTGTTGTGGAGACACAGGGACTTCGATGAGTCAGCCTCGAGGCTGACTCATCGTTGATACCAAGCCGCGTCTCTGGCAGATTATGTGGCGACGAAGATGACATATGACAGGTATGTAATTAGAGTCCACCTCATAGTTGATGCATCATTTTGAAAATTGGAATACAACGTTTGATCAATCATTTCTTCGTATTTTCCAGAACAATTGCTCTCCACCGCCACTCATTGATGCCCTCACTGAACGAGACATTGAGGTAAATTTCTTGTCTGAAGAAATGAGGATTTTCTTGATGATTCTCTCAACTACAATTTGCTTACAATTCACATGACTAGCAGTACCCTTCCGCTTAATTGTTAAATGACATACCGAGAGCTTTCCGACGGCACAGTCACAAACGACCGGATGAGCGAAGCTCCAAGGTTGCTCGTCCCGCAGTCTCCAAGTGCAGAGGCCCTCATAAGTAAGCTATTCGGGGTCATCACACGGCTGGGCAAGGACTTTGACGCAGACACTCACTTCTACTTTCTCGTAGAAGTTAGGTTCTGTGAGATAATGAAATGTGGTACTGGGATGTTTTTTGTGTGTTATAAATGTGCGTGTTGCAGTCAATGCACTATCACTATGTGCATTCTTATCTTACAGGTCACCGTGTGGATTCTGCATAAGCATGAGGGTTTCAGTTGGCTTATCCACACACATATTGCCTCCTCGTAACTTGTTTTATTTCACTATTTGGTTGCATCGGCATGTTCATTTGAGAGGCAGAGTTTAAGGTTAAGCGGGCCACATCGGAGCGAGCCAACATTCTCTGCCTCGTCAGATGTACATTGTGTTCAACTGTAATCATCCTCAGTGTGGTTAGGTAAGTTCAACCTAAAATATACCATATCGAAGCCCATGTATCTAGATATGTATCGAATCATTTTGAAACATCCTTATTATTACCCTTTATGTTTTTTATTTTGTACGTATGTAACGCCACCATCATATTGTAACACCAGAACACCGTTCTTATGGTATGTCTCGCTCATCACGTCAAGTAAAATCTCATCAATGTGTTATAGTTGCACATAGGACTTCATAACTTTTGTTTTCTTAAAAGAAAGCTTATATTTCTTATTTTCTTCTTACTGTTTAGCGGTCTGCTTCTTGTTACTTTGTTAGCACCTATTCCTAGCTCAAAGTAGCCTATGGCTTTGTTTACTTGTATAGTGATAAAGTCAGACACACACTGTGTACACTCATCATTTAATGCACATGTATCAAACTCATTCCACAGACGTCTGAGTGTCTGCATGTTTTCGGTCTAACCCGTGGCCTAGTGTCTGCAGGTTTTTTGTTTTTCCCTTTCAATTTAAACCTAGACAACCAGGTGAGGGATGTTCTTTACTAATTAGTGACCTTAATTCATCAATCAAGCACAAGGGAGGAGTGAAAATCCGCAGACACTCGGCCCTCCATGGAATGAGTTTGACACCCCTGATTTAATGGAAAGAATCTACATTTCAGCACCTTCTTCAGGGAGGATTGAGTGCTGAGTTTACACAGGCAGCCCATTTCTGATTTTTTTCCTACTAATTGGTCTTTTGCCCAATTATTGTTTATGCCAATAGTTCAGAATTGGGCTGCCTGTCCTGAACCTTGGTTCATTCAATTATCCTAAATGGTTGGAAGTACACAGAGATGTATGACTCATTTAGTTGGTCAGCATCTCAATGGGGGGGGGGGGGGGGGGGGGTTTAAAGTGTCAAACACCTGCTATAAGACAGTAGATTGCTGAAGCGTGCTATGTTTATGTAGGTTTTACAACTAAAGCTTTTTGTCTGCTATCTGCCAGAGGGAGGATTATAATTGTATTTTTGATAGTCTGTAATGTCTCTTCCCTTTATTCCATGAAATAAAATCTGTTCACAAAAATATTTCAATGTCAATTTCTGTTATCAACTTACGAATTAAGCGTATGGCCATAAATGACATCAAGGATTTGCTTTGTCCTTCGCAATATTGTGGAGACAAACTTACAAGACACAACACAATCGAGTCTTCAGTTCCACATTACGACAGTAGAGGCCACTCAAGTGACAAATGACAGCAAAAACATTGCAGTACCATGGGTTATTTATTTAAATCTTGGGTAGTAGTGTTGATAGTTGAATAGGCTTTACTAAAAATTAGCATTGCATTTATTTGCAGTGCTGCCATTTAATTTCCACTCAAGGTTTGCCCCAGAAGAGGCTACCACGGTACTGTTGGCTTTGGGTAATGTGAGAGACGGTGGGTGAAGTTATAAGATAGCTAGTTGTGGACACAAGCCAGTTGTGCTAGCTAGCTAGAGCAGCCTATCATGTGATAGCTACCTCAATACATTTGGTTATCAAAAGTAAGAGGAGATGTTAAACAGTTGTCTATTAAAGTGATAATGACCAAGAAGCCAGCGTTTAGAGTATACATTGGCATGGGCATTGTTAGGCCCGAGTCGAAGTTGTTTATTTAGCTTATACAAACAAGCTAAAACTGCACACCCCTGAGAACAAGCCATCTGGACTAACTAGCTAAATCAAGGGCGAGGGAGGATGTGAGAGACATCCGCACGAGCTCAGCCATCTACACAAAGAGACATGTGTGCAATTATTTATCTGGAACATTTTCATGCTATGAGAAATCTTACAACATGATGTTCCTATCACAATACAATCAAAACGAATGGAAACTATGTCACACTGGGAAGATTTTTACATGACAACCTGAACTTAGTTGCTGTCACTAGCCGGCTACCACCCGGTTACTCAACCCTGCAGCTTAGAAGCTGCTGCCCTATGTTCACAGACATGGAATCACTGGTCACTTCGATAATGTTTGCATACTGTTTTACTAATTTAATATGTATATACTATATTCTAGTCAATGCCATCCTATTCAACTATTGTTGTATATATACACACACTATTGTCGTGACGTGACTATCATTCATCTGATGACTGTTATTTATTTTATCAACTACCTATGTTTAATTGTTACTCGATTAAATTTATCATGTAACAATTAACTCATTAGGAATTTGAGGCACCACGGGAAAAGTTTTTTAACGAGTTACTATCTCCCGATTTACATCAATAACAGTCAATTATCAATTATTACCTCAGTCTCATTCTGAACATCACATAATCCTTGATATCTGCAAGAACCCTAACCCTTCTGAATATTCAGTCCTACATAAATTGATTTAATAATTTCTTTACTAACTAACTAAATAATAACACAGAATACACATACACAATTACATGGGATAAAAGTCCCTAGTGGACTGACACAATATGATGGCTTGTTACACAATGGAAAGGGGGTGGGGAAAGATAAAGAGAGGGAGAGACAAAGAGAGTCTTACCGTACATACAATTGGAAACTATGCTCACAGTAACCAGAATACTGGTTACCAGCACCCTAACCACCGCTTATTCAGAATTGAAATGCAATATATACTTAAGCCGTCTTCTCTGTCGTCTCTCTGTTGAAACCAATCGATTGGTCTATGGGTAGTGGCTCAATGTAAGGCTTTGGTTGTCCATCAGAGGTTACAATGTCCCTCTTCTTTGGTACAGGAGTGGTTGTTAGCTAGATACTTCAGATGTTCCAATGGTTGTCTAGGAGGGATCTGTCAGAAGTAATCCTGCAATGTACTGGTCTCACCATTTTCAGCCGTATAGCTACCACTCCACTCTTTCTGGTCTTGTAATTTGAACCATTTTGTAACGATCATCTCATGCTGTCCGTCAGGCTGGTCGAATGTACATTTCGTAAGCGAGTCCTTTTAAGCACTCTGGCCAAAAGGGGGCGTTCCATCACGCCGACTCAATGTCTGTGCTCACTTGGGCGTGGTTACTGACTGGGCACAAGTTTACATGAAAGCAGTTCTCATTTAGAAGGCTAAATTCACATGGCTATCTTCACAAAAGTGTTTACATATGTAATCATATATTTTATACAACATTTAGATATAAATTTGATACACAGGATGCGTACACTTTCAGAGTTACAGTTAATTTGTCATACCATCCTTAAAGACATCACAAAATAATAAACCATATGACATTATTATTCTTTAGATCCCCACGGACCATCCCGTTTGAAATAATATTCATAAGTTCCTTCTTTGGCCGTTAGAATTTTTGGCGGCAAAGGTCTTGTGAAGACAAAGGGATTTTTCCCCCCAATACCGCAGGTCTTTTGATCCACTGTCAGGAGTGTCATGACACTATTCTATCCTACAGATATACTAAATATTTTATCACATACAGTCCACAATGTCTGTACATCGCATCACACACCACACACATAGAAAAAAAAGAAACGTCCCTTTTTCAGGATCCTGTCTTTCAAAGATAATTCGTAAAAATCTAAATAACTTCCCAGATCTTCATTGTAAAGGGTTTAAACACTGTTTCCCATGCTTGTTCAATGAAACATAAACAATAAATGAACATGCACCTGTGGAACGGTCGTTAAGACACTAACAGCTTACCGACGGTAGGCAATTAAGGTCACAGTTATGAAAACTTACGACACTAAACAGGCCTTTCTACTGACTCTGAAAAATACCAAAAGAAAGATGCCTAGGGTCCCTGCTCATCTGCGTGAACGTACCTTAGGCATGCTGCAAGGAGACATGAGGACTGCAGATGTGGCCAGGTCAATAAATTGCAATGTCTGTACTGTGAGACGCTTAAGACAGAGCTACAGGGAGACAGGATGGACAGCTGATCATCCACGCAGTGGCAGACCACGTGTAACAACACCTGCACAGGATCGGTACATCCGAACATCACACCTGCGAGACAGGTAGAGGATTGCAAAAACAACTGCCCGAGTTACCACAGGAACGCCCAATCCCTCCATCAGTGCTCAGACTGTCCGCAATAGGCTGAGAGAGGCTGGACTGAGGGCTTGTAGGCCTGTTGTAAGGCAGGTTTCCTCAACAGACATCACCGCAACAACGTCGCCTATGGGCACAAACCCACCGTCGCTATACCAGACAGGACTGGCAAAAGTGCTCTTCACTGACGAGTCACGTTTTTTTCTCACCTAGGGTGATGGTCAGATTCGCATTTATTGCCAAAGGAATGAGCGTTACACCGAGGCCTGTACTCTGGAGCGGGATCAATTTGGAGATGGAGGGTCCGTCATGATCTGGGGCGTGTGTCACAGCATCATCGGACTGAGCTTGTCGTCATTGCAGGAAACCTCATTGCTGTGCGTCATAGGGAAGACCTCTTCCCTCATGTGGTACCCTTCATGCAGGCTGATCCTGACAAGACCCTCCAGCGTGACAATGCCACCAGCTATACTGCTCGTTCTATGTGTGATTTCCTGCAAGACAGGAATGTCAGTGTTCTGCCATGGCCAGCGAAGAGCCCGGAACTCAATCCCATTGAGCACGTCTGGGACCTGTTGGATCAGAGGGTGAGGGCTAGGGCCAATCCCCCCAGAAATGAGGAGGGAATGCCTGCAGTACTAATGCAGCTGGTGGCCACATCAGATAATGACTGTTACTTTTGAATTTTAACCCCCCTTTGTTTCAGGAACACATTATTCAATTTCTGTTCGTCACATGTCTGTGGAACTTGTTCAGTTTGTCTCAGTTGTTGAATCTTAGTTCATACAAATATTTACACATGTTAAGTTTGCTGAAAATAAACGCAGTTTGACAGTGATAGGGCGTTTATTTATTTCTGCTGAGTTATATATACACTGCTAAAAAAAAATAAAGGGAACACTTAAACAACACAATGTAACTCCAAGTTAATCACACTTCTGTGAAATTAAACTGTGCCTCTTAGGAAGCAACACTGATTGACAATAATTTCACATGCTGTTGTGCAAATGGAATAGACAAAAGGTGGAAATTATAGGCAATTAGCAAGACACCCCCAATAAAGGAGTGTTCTTGCAGTTGGTGACCACAGACCACTTCTCAGTTCCTATGCTTCCTGGCTGATGTTTTGGTCACTTTTGAATGCTGGCGGTGCTTTCACTCTAGTGGTAGCATGAGACGGAGTCTACAACCCATACAAGTGGCTCAGGTAGTGCAGCTCATCCAGGATGGCACATCAATGCCAGCTGTGGCAAGAAGGTTTGCTGTGTCTGTCAGCATAGTGTCCAGAGCATAGAGGCGCTACCAGGAGACAGGCCAGTACATCAAGAGACGTGGAGGAGGCCGTAGGAGGGCAACAACCCAGCAGCAGGACCGCTACCCTCCGCCTTTGTGCAAGGAGGAGCAGGTGGAGCACTGCCAGAGCCCTGCAAAATGACCTCCAGCAGGACACAAATGTGCATGTGTCTGCTCAAACGGTCAGAAACAGACTCCATGAGGGTGGTATGAGGGCCCGACGTCCACAGGTGGGGGTTGTGCTTACAGCCAACACCGTGCAGGACGTTTGGCATTTGCCAGAGAACACCAAGATTGCAAATTCGCCACTGGCGCCCTGTGCTCTCACAAATGAAAGCAGGTTCACACTGAGCAGTGACAGAGTCTGGAGACGCCGTGGAGAACGTTCTGCTGCCTGCATCATCCTCCAGCATGACCGATTTGGCGGTGGGTCAGTCGTGGGGTGGCATTTCTTTGGGGGCCGCACAGCCCTCCATGTGCTCGCCAGAGGTAGCCTGACTGCCATTAGGTACCGAGATAAGATCCTCAGACCCCTTGTAAGACATATGCTGGTGCGGTTGGCCCTGGGTTCCTCCTAATGCAAGAAATGCTAGACCTCATGTGGCTGGAGTGTGTCAGCAGTTCCTGCAAGAGGAAGGCATTGATGCTATGGACTGGCCCGCCGTTCCCCAGACCTGAATCCAATTGAGCACATCTGGACATCATGTCTCGCTCCATCCACAACGCCACGTTGCACCACAGACTGTCCAGGAGTTGGCGGATGCTTTAGTCCAGGTCTGGAGGGAGATACCTCAGGAGACCATCCGCCACCTCATCAGGAGCATGCCCAGGCGTTGTAGGGAGGTCATACAGGCACGTGGAGGCCACACACACTACTGAGCCTCATTTTTGACTTGTTTTAAGGACATTACATCAAAGTTGGATCAGCCTGTAGTGTGGTTTTCCACTTTAATTTTGAGTGTGACTCAAAATCCAGAACCTCCATGGGTTGATAAATTTGATTTCCATTGATAATTTTTGTGTGATTTTGTTGTCAGCACATTCAACTATGTAAAGAAAAAAGTATTTAATAAGAATATTTCATTCATTCAGATCTAGGATGTGTTATTTTAGTGTTCCCTTTATTTTTTTGAGCAGTGTATATCTAAAAGCTATTTTATATTTGAGATTCTTCAAAGTAGCCACCCTTTACCTATGTGACAGCTTTGCACACTCTGTATATATATTTATACTCTGGACATTGCTAGTCGTAATATTTATACATTTCTGAATTCCATTCTTTTACTTTAGATTTGTGTGTATTGTTAGATATTACTACACTGTTGGAGCTAGGAAGACAAGCATTTCGCTACACCAGCAATAACATCTGCTAAATATGTGTATGCGACCAATAAAATTAAAATTAGATTTGGTTTATTTCAATTTGGTCTTTGTTCATTGTGGACAATTCTCTGACGTACTGTGATGTATGTTCTGAAATGCATGCAATACAAATTAATTACTTGACATGTATCTTGATTGTGTGTAGGAAAAGGAGGGAGTGGGATTGCAGAGAAGGCAAAACTATATAAACAAAATTGAAATTAGGATTACACTGAAAATAACCCAAGGATTACATAAAAAAATGACCCAGCTGCTTCTTCAATCCCCCAACCCAATGTGCTGGGTTTATGTCACAACCCAACACACTGGGTTGTTTTAATCCAGCAATATAGTCTAATTCACCCAGCATCTGGGTCAAGCACTCAATACAAGGCGCTGGGTTAGAAGCACAAGCCAACCCCGCTGGGTTGAATTAACCCAATGCTGTATTTGTGCAATATTGACCTAGCGCTGGGCTGTCGAAATGGCCGAAATGGGCTTATTTTTCACCCAGGAATTTTTTGGGTAAAATATTTCATTTTGGGAAAATAATATAAATTGCCATTTTAGCCATAACTCAATTTCTACCTGTGAAGATGCCAAAATAAAATGTTTTCAGTATCCTGTTTTTGCTTTGTGTATTTTGATTGTTTCAGTATATGCATTCAACAAGCTTTGGACGAAGGACTAGCCATCGCCAAAGTTAACTCAAAAAGGCAATAGTTTTTAACTAGGTTTGATTAAGGTTTTGTTTTAATTACTAACATTTAGTTAATTATCTTTTTAACTTCCGTTGGATGAAATCTATTAGTCAGTTATTACTTGGCTCATGTAAATCATTCTGTAGTTGTCTCTTTAAACATCCTAAGGTCAACATCCCATAGTGTTCGCATTTCTCTCATGTAAATGTTGTAGCTACATAAAAAAATGAAATAAACTATTTATTTGGGAATTATCCAGTCTTTGCTCTTTTCTTCATTACCATGCTGATAATTTCAAGTTGTATTCGATGTATTTCTATCTGTTAATACATTGCATACATGTTTAGTATATTTACTACATTTAATGTTTAGTTTTTTCTCTGAGAAGTAAGTTCTTTTAAAGTTATATGTGATGTGGTTTATGTAGATACAAGATCTAATTTGGATATTCATACTTTTGCAGAAAACAGTAGAATGTTCACCACAAGTTTCCCAGAATTGTTTGCCAGAAGTTCACAAGTTGCTGCAAATTTACCGCAACAGTTTTCCCCAAAACTAATTTGTATGTGAAAATATGAGCTTGCCGCAATTTTGCGACAAATTGGCCAAAGGTTTGCCACAACTGTTTGCCAGAAGCCTGTTTTTGTGGTAAGGGAAAATATTAAAGTAATGTCGATTGATTTGCGATTTAGTATTCTGTACCATTTGCCTCATCAATTTATGAAAGTTAAGTTTAGTTTTCCCAGAAAATTGCATGAATTGAGATAGCCAACAAACAAAAATTAGTTCACAAAAAAATAAATGTTGCTCATATAAAAAAAAGAGCTCCTCCCTTGCCGGAGATCGATCATGGCGAAAGCTAAAGCAGCTGCGATCTTTCGGGCCTCACACCTAACATAACGCTTTACATTCAGGCCAAAGAGTACAATTTTTGTTTCATCAGACCACAGAATATTTTGCCATATGATCTCCGTCTTTCACGTGCATTTTTGCAAACTCCAGGCGTGCTGTCATGAGCCTTTTTCTCAGGAGTGGCTTCCGTCTGGCCACTCTCCCATAAAACCCAGATTGGTGAAGTGCTGCAGAGACTGTTGTCCTTCTGACAGGTTCTCCAATCTCAGCCAAGGAACTCTGTAGTTCTGTTAGAGTGGTCATTGGTCACCTCTCTGACCAAGGTCCTTCTTGCTCAGTTGCTCAGTTCTAGGCATTCTAGGTATTTCCGTATTTTTTCCATTTCCCAACGATGGAGACCACTGTGCTCTTGGAACCATTCAACATTCGAAAAATGTGCCTCATCACAATTCTATCTTGGAGACCTACGGACAGTTCCTTGATATAGTTTCTGCTTTGATATGTACGTCAACCTTATGCAGATGGGTGTGTTTCTTTCCAAATCATGTCCAAACATTTCAATTGGCCACAGGTGGACTCCAGTCAAGTTGTAATGACATCTCAAGGACGATAAAAGGAAATTGGATGCAACTGAGCTCAATTTGGAGTGTCGAATCAAATCAAACTTTATTTGTCACATGCGCCAAACACAACAAGTGTAGACTTTACCGTGAAATGCTTACTTACAAGCCCTTAACCAACAGTGCAGTTCAAGAAGAGTTAAGAAAATATTTACCAAGTAGACTAAAATCAATGTAATAATAAAAAGTAAAACAATAAGAATAACGAGTTTATATACCGGGGGCACCGGTACCGGGTCAGTGTGTGGGGCTACAGGTTAATTGAGGTAATTTGTACATGTAGGTGGGGATGAAGTGACTATGCATAGATAATAAACAGCGAGTAGCAGCAGTGTACAAAAGGGAGAGAGGGTCAATGTAAAATGTCCGGTGGCTATTTTATTAATTGTTCAGCAGTTTTATGGCTTGGGGGTAGAAGCTGTTGAGGAGCCTTTTGGTCCTAGACTTGGCATTCAGGGCAAGAGTTCAATTTTTCATAGCAAAGGGGTGTGAATACTTATGTAAATGAGATATTTGTATTGCATTTTCAATAAATTTAAACTATTTACACTGAACATTTTACATAAACAAATCGGAAAGAATGTCAGCTATGACATGACTTCACTTTGAAAAAATCTCTTTCGCTTATTGAACTATAGTAAGTGAAGTGGATTTACACCGGTAACAGAATTGCGGTAATGGAACTATATGATATGATTATTACTCTTCTTGGCGATTTTGCCTGAATAGGTAAACAAAGGTAGAAATATGCTATATCCTCCTTTGCATATGTGGGTAAGGGGGTATTATTCCACACACTGGCTGTTATTTTAATGAGCTCCGCCTCCAAACAAGACCACATTTGGTTGGTCCGGACACAGCCAAAGCTGAATGAATCAAACTTATGTTTCACAAGTTTGGACATCAAAGTACAAAACTGTAGAGCTCAGTAGAGTACAGTACATTACAGTACAGCAGAGTAGAGTTCAGTACAGTTCAGTACAGTAGAGTAAAGTACCTTACAGTACTCAACTCGTGTGATCTACGGTACAGTACTGAAATGTACTCTATTCAACTCTACTGTACAGGACTGTACTGTACTAGCCTATACCAAATCTGAACCAATCCTGTAAGTCTTTGTTTGGGCCATATCCATCCAAGATGGCGTAGCAGTGTAGACGTGTTTCTTTAGTCCTCTCGTGTACGTTCGTATTTTTTCGTATTTCTTGTATATATTTTAACATTTTTTTTCTATCTCTTTTCGATTTTTAATTCGATTATACCTTCCGGTAACCTACCTCACCCAATGTGATACGGAATCGCTATTATTTTTTAACTTTGGAACACTTTCAAGAACCCCCAGTAGCTAACCAGCTAATCAGCTACAAGCTAATTTAGCCATTTTTTGCCGCTGCTAGCAGCTTTTACCTTCTGCACAGACACCAGCCCTGTTATTAGCCTGGATATTACTCACCAATTTACCAGCATCGGACTGTCTCTCGACAACCTGCGACTCCAACCTTGGCCAACAGCCCGCCCCCCCCCGCTGCTACTCGCCAAGCCTCCCCAGCTTCTCCTACCATATCCAGATAGCAGATGTTCTGAAAGAGCTGGAAAACCTGGACCCATACAAATCAGCTGGGCTTGACAATCTGGACCCCCTATTTCTGAAACTGTCCGCCGCCATTGTCGCCCCCTATTACCAGCCTGTTCAACCTCTCCTTCGTATCATCTGAGATCCCCAAGGATGTGAAGAGCTGCCGCGGTCATCCCCCTCTTCAAAGGGGAGGACACCCTGGACCCAAACTGTTACAGACTATATCCATCCTGCCCTGCCTATTAAGGTCTTCGAAAGCCAAGTCAACAAACAGATCACTGACCATCTCGAATCCCACCGTACCTTCTCCGCTGTGCAATCCGGTTTCCGAGCCGGTCACGTGCACCTCAGCCACGCTCAAGGTACTAAACGATATCATAACCACCATCGATAAAAGACATTACTGTGCAGCCGTCTTCATCGACCTGGCCAAGGCTTTCGACTCTGCAATCACCATATCTTTATCGGCAGACTCAGTAGCCTCGGTTTTCTAATGACTGCCTTGCCTGGTTCACCAACTACTTTGCAGACCAGAGTTCAGTGTGTCAAATCGGAGGGCATGTTGTCCGGTCCTCTGGCAGTCTCTATGGGGTACCACAGGGTTCAATTCTCGGGCCGACTCTTTTCTCTGTATACACAATGATGTTGCTCTTGCTGCGGGCGATTCCCTGATCCACCTCTACGCAGACGACACCTATCTAATACTTCCGGCCCTTCCTTGGACACTGTGCTATCTAACCTCCAAACGAGCTTCAATGCCATACAACACTCCTTCCGTGGCCTCCAACTGCTCTTAAACGCTAGTAAAACCAAATGCATGCTTTTCAACCGGTCGCTGCCTGCACCTGCACGCCCGACTAGCATCACCACCCTGGACGGTTCGACCTAGAATATGTGGACATCTATAAGTACCTAGGTGTCTGGCTAGACTGCAAACTCTCCTCCAGACTCATATCAAACATCTCCAATCCAAAATCAAATCAAGAATCGGCTTTCTATTCCGCAACAAAGCCTCCTTCACTCACGCCGCCAAACTTACCCTAGTAAAACTGACTATCTACCGATCCTCGACTTCGCGATGTCATCTACAAAATAGCTTCCAATACTCTACTCAGCAAACTGGATGCAGTTTATCACAGTGCCATTCGTTTTGTTACTAAAGCACCTTATACGACCCACCACTGCGACCTGTATGCCCTAGTCGGCTGGCCCTCGCTACATGTTCGTCGTCAGACCCACTGGCTCCAGGTCATCTACAAGGCTATGCTAGGTAAAGTGCCGCCTATCTCAGTTCACTGGTCACGATGGCTACACCCACCCGCAGCACGCGCTCCAGCAGGTGTATCTCACTGATCATCCCTAAAGCCAAAACCTCATTTGGACGCCTTTCCTTCCAGTTCTCTGCTCCTGCGACTGGAACGAATTGCAAAAATCTCTGAAGTGGAGACTTTTATCTCCCTCAACAACTTTAAAAATCTGCTATCCGAGCAGCTAACCGATCGCTGCAGCTGTACATAGTCCATCTGTAAACTACCCACCCAATTTACCTACCTCACCCCCATACTGCTTTTATTTATTTACTTTTCTAATCTTTTGCACACCAGTACCTTCTTGCACATGATCATCTGATGATTTATCACTCCAGTGTTAATCTGCTAAATTGTAATTATTCGATTTATTGCCTACCTCATGCCTTTTGCACATTGTATATAGATCTCTTTTTTTTCTACCATGTTATTGACTTGTTTATTGTTTACTCCATGTGAACTCTGTGTTGTCTGTTCACACTGCTATGCTTTATCTTGGCCAGGTCGCAGTTGCAAATGAGAACTTGTTCTCAACTAGCCTACCTGGTTAAATAAAGGTGAAATAAATTTAAAAAAAAAATAAAAAAAAAATATCAAGGCCAGTCTGGAACGAACCAAACCCAAAAAAATCTGTGGATGCTGAAATTTACATTTACATTTAAGTCATTTAGCAGACGCTCTTACCAGAGCAACTTACAAGTTGGTGCATTCACCTTATGATGTCCAGTGGAACAACCACTTTACAATAGTGCATCTAACTCTAAGGGGGGGGGGGGTTAGAAGGATTACTTTATCCTATCCTAGGTATCCTTAAAGAGGTGGGGTTTCAGGTGTCTCCGGAAGGTGGTGATTGATTCCGCTGACCTGGCGTCGTGGGGAGTTTGTTCCACCATTGGGTGCCAGAGCAGCGAACAGTTTTGACTGGGCTGAGCGGGACTGTACTTCCTCAGAGGTAGGGAGCGAGCAGGCCAGAGGTGATGAACGCAGTGCCCTTGTTTGGGTGTAGGGCCTGATCAGAGCCTGAAGTACGGAGGTGCCGTTCCCCTCACAGCTCCGTAGCAAGCACATGGTCTTGTAGCGGATGCGAGCTTCAACTGGAAGCCAGTGGAGAGAGCGGAGGAGCGGGGTGACGTAGAGAACTTGGGAAGGTTGAACACCAGACGGGCTGCGGCGTTCTGGATGAGTTGTAGGGGTTTAATCGCACAGGCAGGGAGCCCAGCCAACAGCGAGTTGCAGTAATCCAGACGGGAGATGACAAGTGCCTGGATTACGACCTGCGCCGCTTCCTGTGTGAGGCAGGGTCGTACTCTGCGAATGTTGTAGAGCATGAACCTACAGGAACGGGTCACCGCCTTGATGTTGGTTGAGAACGACAGGGTGTGTCCAGGATCACGCCAAGGTTCTTAGCGCTCGGGGAGGAGACACAATGGAGTTGTCAAGCGTGATGGCAAGATCATGGAACGGCAGTCTTCCCCGGAGGAAGAGCAGCTCCGTCTTGCCGAGGTTCAGCTTGAGGTGGTGATCCGTCATCACCACTGATATGTCTGCCAGACATGCAGAGATGCGATTCGCCACCTGGTTATCAGAAGGGGAAAGGAGAAGATTAATTGTGTGCGTCTGCATAGCAATGATAGGAGAGACCATGTGAGGATATGACAGAGCCAAGTGACTTGGTTATAGCGAGAATAGGAGAGGCCTAGAACAGAGCCCTGGGGACACCAGTGTGTGAGAGCACGTGGTGCGGAGACAGATTCTCGCCACGCCACCTGGTAGGAGCGACCTGTCAGGTAGGACGCAATCCAAGCGTGGGCCGCGCCGAGATGCCCAACTCGGAGAGGGTGGAGAGGAGGATCCGATGGTTCACAGTATCAAAGGCAGCCGATAGGTCTAGAAGGATGAGAGCAGAGGAGAGAGAGTTAGCTTTAGCAGTGCGGAGCGCCTCCGTGACACAGAGAAGAGCAGTCTCAGTTGAATGACTAGTCTTGAAACCTGACTGATTTGGATCAAGAAGGTCATTCTGAGAGAGATAGCAGGAGAGCTGGCCAAGGACGCACGTTCAGAGTTTTGGAGAGAAAGAAAGAAGGGATACTGGTCTGTAGTTGTTACATCAGAGGGATCGAGTGTAGGTTTTTTCAGAAGGGGTGCAACTCTCGCTCTCTTGAAGGCGGAAGGGACGTAGCCAGCGGTCAAGGATGAGTTGATGAGCGAGTGAGGTAGGGGAGAAGGTCTCCGGAAATGGTCTGGAGAAGGAGAGGGGATAGGTCAAGCGGGCAGGTTGTTGGGCGGCCGGCCGTCACAAGACGCGAGATTTCATCTGGAGAGAGAGGGGAGAAAGAGGTCAAAGCACAGGGTAGGGCAGTGTGAGCAGAACCAGCGTGTCGTTTGACTTAGCAAACGAGGATCGGATGTCGTCGACCTTCTTTCAAAATGGTTGACGAAGTCATCCGCAGAGAGGGAGGAGGGGGGGGAGGGGAGGAGAGATTCAGGGGGAGGAGAAGGTGGCAAAGAGCTTCCTAGGGTTAGAGGCAGATGCTTGGAATTTAGAGTGGTAGAAAAGTGGCTTTAGCAGCGAGGACAGAAGAGGAGAATGTAGAGAGGAGGAGAGTGAAAGGATGCCAGGTCCGCAGGGAGGCGGAGTTATCCTCCATTTCCGCTCGGCTTGCCCGGGAGCCCTGTTCTGTGAGCTTCGCCAATGAGTCGTCGAGCCACGGAGCAGGAGGGGAGGACCGAGCCGGCCTGGAGGATAGGGGACATAGGAGAGTCAAAGGATGCAGAAAGGGAGGAGAGGAGGTTGAGGAGGCAGAATCAGGAGATAGGTTGGAGAAGGTTTGAGCAGAGGGAAGAGATGATAGGATGGAAGAGGAGAGAGTAGGCGGGGGAGAGAGAGCGCAGGTTTGGGACGGCGCGATACCCATCTCGAGTAGGGCAGTGTGGGAAGTGTTAGATGAGAGCGGAGGGAAAAGGATACAAGGTAGTGGGGAGACTTGGAGGGGAGTTGCAATGAGATTAGTGAAGAACAGCATCTAGTAAAGATGAGGTCAAGCGTATTGCCTGCCTTGTGAGTAGGGGGGAAGGTGAGAGGGGTGAGGTCAAAAGAGGAGAGGAGTGGAAAGAAGGAGGCAGAGAGGAATGAGTCAAAGGTAGACGTGGGGAGGTTTAAAGTCACCCAGAACTGTGAGAGGTGAGCCATCCTCGGAAAGGAGCTTATCAAGGCGTCAAGCTCATTGATGAACTCTCCAAGGGAACCTGGGGGGCGATAAATGATAAGGATGTTAAGCTTGAAAGGGCTGGTAACTGTGACAGCATGGAATTCAAAGGAGGCGATAGACAGATGGGTCAGGGGAGAAAGAGAGAATGTCCACTTGGGGAGATGAGGATCCCAGTGCCACCACCCCGCTGACCAGAAGCTCTCGGGGTGTGCGAGAACACGTGGGCAGACGAGGAAGGAGCAGTAGGATGTAGCAGTGTTATCTGTGGTAATCCATGTTTCCGTCAGTGCCAAGAAGTCGAGGGACTGAAGGGAAGCATAGGCTGAGATGAACTCTGCCTTGTTGGCCGCAGATCGGCAGTTCCAGAGGCTGCCGGAGACCTGGAACTCCACGTGGGTCGTGCGCGCTGGGACCACCAAGGCAGCGGCTACGCGGTGTGAAGCGTTTGTGTGGTCTGTGACAGAGAGGAGAGAAGAGGGATAGACAGACACATAGTTGACAGGCTACAGAAGAGGCTACGCTAATGCAAAGGAGATTGGAATGACAAGTGGACTACACATCTCGAATGTTCAGAAAGTTAAACTTACGTTGCAAGAAATCTTATTGACTAAAATGATACAGTGCTGCTGAAGTAGGCTAGCTAGCAGTGGCTGCGTTGTTGACTTAGTTTGAAAGTGTAGCTGGCTAGGTAGCCTCGTAACTGGCTAGTAACCTCGACAATTACTCAAAACTACACAATTATCTTGACAGCAAAGACAAACTAGTTAGCTAGCTAACACTACACTAACCAAGTCGTTCCGTTGTAATGTAATAGTCTCTACAGTGCTGCTATTCGGTAGACGGTAGACGTTGGCTAGCTGGCTAGCTGCTGGGTAGCTAGCAGTGTTTCCACGTTAAGAGGGACGACAAATAGCTGGCTAGCTAACCTCGGTAAATTACGATAATTACTCTAAACTAAACTACACACTCTAAACTACACAATAACTTGGATACGAAGACAGCAAAGACAACTATGTAGCGTAGCTAACACTACGCTAATCAAGTCGTTCCGTGAATGTAATAGTTTCTACAGTGCTGCTATTCGGTAGACGTTGGCTAGCTGGCTAGCTGCTGGCTAGCTAGCAGTGTTTCCTACGTTAAGAGGGACGACAAATAGCTGGCTAGCTAACCTCGGTAAATTACGAAGACAGCAAAGACAACTATGTAGCTAGCCAACACTACACTAATCAAGTCGTTCCGTTGAATGTATAGTTTCTACAGTGCTGCTATTAGGTAGACGGTGGACGTTGGCTAGCTGCGACTGCTGGCCAGATAGCAGTGTTGACTACGTTAGGACGACGAATTACGATAATTACGATAATTACGATAATTACGCTAAACTACACAATTATCTTTGATACAAAAACTGGCG